>NC_069504.1:829116809-829394309 GCF_027579735.1 Bombina bombina
TACAAAGCCATTCGACTCGCTAACCAATCTTCCCACCACACTATTTACCTTCTTGAGTACCCTGTATGCCGCCCCTGAAGAAGACATGTGCCTCCAATGAAGACATGCCACTACATTGGACCACCCTATCCGCACCCCTGGGACCCAAGCACAAAGCAAAGCTATGTCAGACTGCATAATCTTAATAAGCTCCAGAGCAGGAATAGCCCCTAAATTGTTTCCTCCTACATGTAATACAATAATGTAAGAGACACCCCACTTCCTATGCATCTCTTGTAATAGGGCATAGAGTTCCTTTCAGCCAAGTCCTCTCCTACCCAACCAACTCAGTGACACCCTAGAGGGAGAGAAGCCCAGGTTTTGCCGCATGGAGGAGTCAAGTGCTCTGATAGAGGCCCAGTGGATGTACGAATGTCCTACCATCCACACTCAAACTGCTCTGGAACCACCTGTAATGAAGACAGACAAATTAGCTTTGAAAAAAGGCTTACGCCAACAACCACAACAAAACAACTAAGCTTTTCTCACAGCCCCTACAGAGAAAGATGCCTAATATACAACTTAAATTTGTTAGACCTCCATCTACCCAACCTGCAAATATTGTTGCCAGAAACCCTGCGAGCTGCAGCAGATGTGGCCGCACCTATACGAAATGAGTGAATTGCGATTCGTGCAGGGTCTAGCCTTGCACCAATCAATGCCTTATGCAAAACCGGGCAAACTTGAAAATGAGACAATGATGACCGGTCTTCATGCACAAAAAATTGTTCACTTCCAGCCGGTCTTACTTTTAGGTATTCCGACAAAAGCTTCACTGGACAGAACTGTTTCACGGGCTGCACACACAGAGACAGCCAAGCTCCCTGCGCCTCCTGGTCAACTTTGGACCATGAAATAAACAGCATCACTACCCTGTCGTACAATTTCATGTGACTAAACTGCACGCCTCTCTTCACGCTGGATTTGGTAGGAGAAACCAATTCCCCCACCCTTAGAGCCACGAAAAATGCCACCACGAAGGCTGCCTTGAAAAGAGAAACGTCATAATCTGACAAACAAACAGCCGGCAAGACTTGTAACAGTGTTTTCAACCTCTTCAACGTAATCGGTTCTCTCTGGTCGACTCTCCTGACCTCTAGGTGACTCCAGCCACGCAGTATTTGGTGAACCAAAAAAGAACCAGTAGGGTTTGCTAAACCCAACAACTGATGCCTAGTGCCGCAATTCTGCTCTACACTTATATATATTTGAGCAGCTTTAAACTAAGAACCTCAAGTACCGGACCACCAAGTGAGAGGAAGCTGACAAACTGTTGATGGCATGCACAACACTCAAGTTGTCAGACCAAAAAGACACTGAGCAATAGCGTAACCTGTCAGCCCAAAGCTCATCCGCCACCACAATAGGGAAGAGCTCCAACAGCGTCAAGTTCCGGTTGAAGCCCAGAGAGTGCCAACTCCTGGGCCATGCCCCCGCACACCACTCTCCACCAAAATATGCTCCAAAGCCAATAGCTCCAGACACATCAGTGAACAATTCCAGGTCATCATTAGACATGTCTCTGTCGTGCCAGAGCCGCACACCATAGAAGTCACTCAAAAATCTCTCCCAGACAGCCATATCTTGGGCCATGTCCCAAGACACCTTAATCTTAGCCTGTGCATCCCTATGCCTCTGCAGAGGTGCCTCCAGATGTCTATTAAAGACATGACCCATGGGAATAACCCTGCATGCAAAATTAAGCGATCCTTGTAAGGATTGCAAATCCCTCAAAAACAAAAACTGCACAGCAGTGGCCGCCCGAACTGCCGCCAGCAGATTGCCTACTTTGTTGTCTGGTAGATGACAAAGCTGAGCTTCAGTATCGATCTCAATACCTAAAAATGTTAACCTCGTGCAGGGGCCCTGAGTCTTGTCCTCAGTCAGCGGTAAACCACATTTTTTCATGAGAAGCCTCATAACCTTTATCAACCTAGAACATTCCCCTGACTGTGCAGGCCTGACCAGCAAAAAGTCATCTAGGTAGTGTGCAATGCACTCTCTGCCAGCTTGGGCACCCAGTGCAGGAATGAACTGAATGCCTCAAATAAGGAGCAAGACAAGGCACAACCCATTGGTAAGCACCTGTCAACCTGTCTTGTTTCTTACCGTCCTACCCATTTAGATTGTAAGTTCCCACAGGAACAGGGCTCCCAATTCCCCCTGTATTTGTTTGTTAAATTTTGTCTGGTGTCTCATATTGTACTGTCCTTTTATTTTTGTTACCCATGGACAGCGCTGGGGAATCTGTTGGCGCTTTATAAATAAAGAATAATAATAATAATAATAAAATAACACCCCTCCACCTTACAGCCCATCAGCATTAAGGCCTATGGATGCAGTGGAAGCATTATAAATGCTGACTCAATGTCCAGATTTGCCAATAGTGTGCCCCTCCCTTGCCCCTGCACTATACCTACCACCGCATCAAATGATTGGTAATGCACATCATTGACCGATTGGCACTTGGAGTAGAACAGATGTTAAATCAGGCTGAAGTTGCCAGATTCCTTTTTGGGCACCACTCCCAAGGGGGACACTACTAAATCTGGTATAGGCAACTCAGGAAAGGGACCCACTATCCGTCCCAGACTCACCAACTTATATTGCACAACATCTGTAAACTGGTAAGCTGAGTTAACGTTCCTGTGCGAAGAGGAACCCAAAACCACCTGCCTAACTGGGATTACAAACCTTATCCTAATCCCATTTAAAAGCAGGCGGTCAGCTTGCTGATCCGGGTACAGCTGTAGCCACAGCTCAAGGGCGTCTGCCCTCAGTGGCGTGAGCGCCCTTACCTGCAGCTTCTCTCTTAGGAGCAATTCTGTCGCCTTATGGCTCCTTTTTCCTGGATCCACTCTCGCATCCTGGCATCCTGGGTGTCCTCCCCCGCAATGCTTGCATATGTGCCGAAAGGAGCAGCTAGCCCCCCGGTCACATTGCCGGTACTGGAACTTCCAGCACTCTCTCGTTCTCTGCCTCGTCTTCGGCACTGCCCATGCAGGTGTGGCCTTTGTGGAAGGCGTTGGGGAAGGAGGGAGCTCCGCCCCTAGCTGGGACCAGAGCTGCATTTCAGTCATACCAAATGTTAAAGTGGGATCACCACATCTTTACTTTCTCCTAAAGTCTGCGTCATAATCCCTCCACACTCCTTCCCCATAATTCCTACGGATCGAGTCTATGGGATCCATATACTTAAAGAGAGTGTGTTCCTGTCCTGGTTATTTATCCAAGTAACCGGTGGCTAGGACCCTGAAGCAGCATTCCCATTCTTCAAAGGTATCAGGGCGCTTCACTTTCATAGGGACAGTCGCGTCCTCACTCTTTTCCTTAGAACAATAAGCTTCAACTGAGAGGTCAAAATATTCACTTACCTACCCTCGTGAATCTTCTTGACTACCTTACCCTTTAAGTGCGCATGTAAGGAATGTATGGTGCAAGGGTACATGTCCCCCTGCACTGCTGCCTTGCCAACTTAGCGCATTACCCTCCTGGCCTGGAGTTGTTGCCGCTGGCGACGACACCCCAGCCAAAGATCCTAGCACCCCACTATTAAACTGAGCCTAACTTGCCGCCAACTACTTCAGCATCCTGAACATATGTGTCTGCCCATTTCCCTTTAACCCTAGGGCTCCCTCACTATCAGACCCCGAGTCATCACAAAAATTAAGGCAATACAGAACGTACATGAGAAAAAAGAGCTGGCTCACCTGCACTGGACCCAGGTACTCTGACCACCACTCTGTCATGGCTGGGGATGAGGTATAAAGTCCCCCACCTTGCTCCTTTCCTGTCTCTGCTGCACCACTCTGTCGAGACTGGACAACTGCCAGCGCCTCCTGCAATAAAGATAAGATATTGGGAGTACACCTTTCTTTTGACTGGTTACTGACAGGGGTGGCAATCACACTTGTAGTCCTTTCATTCACCCCCTACCCGCCACTGCCCCTACTCCCTCTTATACACTTTCAGCACCCAGGAAAACAGGGCCAGGCATGGGAACCTTATTGACTTGCGTAGCCAGATTGCCTTCCCATTCAGACTCATTCACCCAGTCATCCTCCTCAAACGCAACTTCAGCTACATCCACTCACTGCTCTGTCTCACTATTGCACTCATACACCCTAATGCGGTCATCGCCGCTTGCGTCCTGGGCCTAGGTCCCAACCTGCATCCAGACTCACTACCCCCAGTCACTGCACCTCCAAATGACCCCACAGTGCCAGATGCCCCTTTTACAAGTTGCCGCCCAAGATTCATTCTTCCCTCCGGTATGCCCAGTTCATGAGCCCTGCCTGGTCTCCCAGCTAACATGTCATTGCTACCATGCATCCCTGCGAGTCTCCCAACATTCAAGGCACCTCTAACATAATTTTGTGTAGGCCTTAATTGTGCTGTGTGTCACGTGCACCCCGGGCTATAATATGCCCTGCTTGGCATGCTAACTGACACACGCTAACCTCTTACAGACCTGCGAACCCATGAGCCAGAGGTACTCCCTTACCTGCCTGTGAGATCCCTCGCTGCACCGTACTCCTCTCCTGCCGCCCACGCGTTTGTATCCCTCCATCACGATGACCCGCCAAACCAGAAGTAACCGTAAGTGACATCACCCGGTGCAGACTGCTGCCGAGAAGACCACACCGGAAGGCCCGCTGCACCCGAAGGCCCAGGTGAAGATTTCCAGAGCCCTCCAGGCCGCTCCGCCCACAACGATCCTCCTGACAAAGCTCCCACTGCCGGCACCAATAACCGCTACAACCAGGCCCAATTCAGGTAAGGGGGAGGGAGGGGGGGCACACCCGTGCTAGAAGTCCCCGCTGCCCAGTAGACTGCATCCATGCCCTGCCCTGGGCCAGCCCACGCAACCGGCTAAGCCTCAACCTCATTGGGGCCTACTGTGCCCCCAGAAACTACCAGCACCCTAGGTTCTAAAGGGACCCTGCCCACCGCTACCGGGGTCCCTTCATCCACTACCTCTGGGGCCTGATCACCTTGTGAAACCCTAGGTGTGGGTGGGATATTGTCATCATTGCTCTCTAAGACACTTATCTGCTCTCTTGCAGATTGCCTTCTCCTCGCTGCAATCTCCACCTCATACTCCTCACAAAGTCTCTTCAGCGGAACCGATGACCTCCTGCATCGCTCCATGAAACAAAACAGCGCTACTTCCCGCTGCCTTCTTATTAAGGTAAGTCCAAGACCTACCAATACCCTGCAACATTGTTGCAAACACTGCAGCACACCTCCCATTCCACTGTACCTTAACATTTAAGGCTGCTCCAAGCCCATGATGGACTCTATACTAACCTTAGTAAAAATGTTTTAAGAAAATAAAAAAACTTTATTCAGCATATTTAAAACAAGTCTGAGAATGCTATGATTTTTTTTTTTTTACATAATTATGTCAAAATAACACAATAAATATGCATGCATGGTTATTCCTATGCACACTGAAGCGTGAATGTAATTGGATGCTTACTTGAATGTTAGAAGTGTGGCTGCTATGGGGGTGTGGCTGGACAGAAAAAAATAGCAGTAGGGAGGGGCTATTTTCTTCTTCTAATATAGCACAATGGGCGTGTGACCTAATCAAATTAGTTGATTTTGCATTACTGCAGGTAAAGTGGTAAAAAAGAAAAATAAATAAATGAGTATTTAAAAAAAATTGGTGTATTGTATATATTGGGCTAGATTACAAGTGGAGTGCTAATTTATCACGCACCCGCAAACGGGCAAATTTGCCCGTTTGCGGGCAGGTGATAAAAAACCAGCCATTACAAGTGGCTGGTTATTGCTATCGCAAGCTCACTGTAGTAATTATACCTCAGTCAATCAGATCTCTGATTAATTTACTAAAAGTGCCCCATTTGGCTGCAAAATAAAGATTCTTTTTTTATGGAAAAAAAAATGTAGCATTTTTTTTCTTAAAAAAATACTGCACGGATCAGTTTCTAGAGGTCGAAAGTGGCATCTGAGGGGTATTAGACAAAAAAACAACACTGAGAAGTTCCTTTACATTGCGGTCTATGGGAACTGTGTGTTTCCAGTAAATATTTATATATATATATATATATATATATATATATATATTTGTGTTAATATTTGTATTTATATATATATATATATATATATATGTATATAATCATATACATATATATTTACATTTGCTGCCCTTCACTGCGCGACTTACACCCTTCGCCGTGCTAGTTCTCATGCTGTTTCTCACGGCATGAGAACAAGGCTCCCATTGGAGCCTATAGATGAGCGCTCTCGTAAGGCCAATGCTTCTGTGCAATGCGAACGCTAGGTTGGATTCGCATTGCACCTAAGTCATAATACCAGCGCACATTTGCATGATTTTTTGCTCAACTCGCAATTTGGCCCATTAGTAAAGCTCTGGAAAATGAACAATAGGCAGATAGAGTGGGGGTTTTTTCTAGGAAGTTATATATTTTATACCCTAATAATTTATATTCTAAGGAAACACAAAGCTCTATTAAAACCAGTAACTTTTTTTCCATTCCTGACCAACATAATCCATAGTCTGCAAATAGCTTTTTTTCCTCTGCTGCTGGTCTCCTAATAGGCACATTGTGCCTCTGTGTATATAATTGAATTAATAATATGTTTCACATAAGCAGTGATAATCTCTTGTTTATAGTATATAATCACATGCAATGTGCTATATAATAGGTAACATGAGATGACCAGCAGAAACACAGCGTACTTGATAATAACTTATTTTTCTTGCACATTCTAAACATCTCAACCTGTGGTTCTTGGAATGCATTTATATATCAGATTAGGTCTTTGCCAAGCAGTTTAATTCCACTAATGTATTACCATCTTTCCTGGAAGAATATTCCATAGTAGGGATAGAAAAATATCTACATTTAAATGGAAGAACGTTACCCTGAACTTTCATTTCACATTAAATGCTTCTATTGAATGTTATATTCACTATTCAAATGTAGCATTTTATTCATGTAACATTTAAATCTTGAATCTCTTAGACTTGCAATAAAAGGGATGTGTGTGTATAATATATATATATATATATATATATATATATATATATATATATATATATATATATATATATATATAATACTCCTCCGTAGGGCTCTGCACACACTTTCTTCCTTCTCAGCTGCCCAGGGTGCATTTAAGTACAGTATCCAGAAAACAAAATAGAAAGCACTCACCGGGTCTTCAACAATAAAATTTCAATTTATTTAAACATATCAGTGACTTTTCGTGGAGGATATCCCCGTCTTCAGACCATATAAAATAGCAAAGCACATACCTTACTCTTTATACCCCATCACCATACATCTATGCCGCGAAACCGAAAGTACCTTGGCGTCCTGGCCGCACCACTGCGCAGGCACCACTACACCGAAAAGGACACCGGACAGTAATGAACACACAGTGGTTGAAGGAGAAAAAAGCGAAGCCCAGACTTAAACCCCATTGAATATGTGTGGCATGACTTGAAGACTGCAGTCCACATACAGTCACCATAAAATGTAACAGAACTGGAGCAGTTCTGTAAAGAAGAGTGGGCAAATATTAGTGTATTCTTTCATGGCCTTCGGGCCTATGCTTTTTCTGTAGATGTGCATTTCACTTGGATGTTATAAGTTGCACTGAGTAATTACAACTGGATAAACAAAAACAAATATGATTATTTTCAAGGGGTGATTCTTTTCAATACCCACTGTAGCTCTTTGCTTGCTTTTGTCATCTACTAATTAGATAACAAATAAATTGCTGAACTGCATGTTAACCCTTATTTTCTGCACTGCTTCTATACCACCTACATATTATACATGCTCACCCATTTTTCCCTGTGACTCTTCCCAAACACACCACTCATTAGACCTATGGGCCTCTATTTATCAAGGTCTGTCGGACCTGATCGACAGTGTGGATCAGGTCCGACAGACCTCGTTTAATACGGAGAGCAATACGCTCTCCGTAATCAGCATTTACACCAGCTCACAAGAGCTGCTGGTGCAACGCCCCCCCCTGCAGACTCGCGGCCAATATGCCGCCAGCAGGGGGTGTCAATCAACCCGATCGTACTTGATTGGGTTGATTTCCGGTGATGTCTGTCCGTCTGCTCAGAGCAGGCGGACAGGTTACAGAGCAGTGGTCTTTGTGACCGCTGCTTCATAACTGCTGTTGCTGGCAAGTCTGCAGGCTCGCCAGAAACACGGGGCATCAAGCTCCATTCGGAGCTTGATAAATATGCCCCATGGTCTTGAAGACCTTCTTTTAGTCACATCCCCTGGTCGTGTGTGTATAAGGGTGTAATAATTCATGCAAGAAAAAGAAAATGGCTGCACACTACAGATTTAAAAGTTAAAAAATAGCTTTTAATATACTATAGTTAAGAACATGGTACATAGAGACAGCAAAAATAGCAGTCCTTACATGTTTTGTGCCGTTACTTGGGACTTAATATTTCATGCTGTTTGAGTGGTAACTCTGGGAAAGGTTTTACATGCCCACAATGCTGATCTGCCAGGACCCCCAGGACTCCCCATTTACAAATCTCCTACTCAATAGAAGAGCAAAACCTCCAATGATTTTGTAGAATTGAACTTCTGGATAGAGAGGTTGTGAATATACATTTACTCCTTTTCTATTGTCATTTGACACCAAGTCAGTGGCGTATTTAGGTTTTGTGCAGCCCTAGGCACTCAAAATTCTGTCCCCCCCCCCCAACACACACACACACGCCAAAAGATTTTAGGCCTTTTTTCCCCTTAATATTTTTTTGGGTGTCAGTGTGCAAAATGTTTTTTTTTTGTTTGTTTTTTTAAATAACAATTCAAAATAAAATGGGTTAGCAAAACAATTGCATACAGGTGGGTTGAATTGCATGCATCTCATACCATTTTTTCCCAGAGAAAAGGGAGAGAAAAGAAGGAGAGGGGATAGAGAGAGAAAGAGAGAGAGAGAGAGAGAGAGAGAGAGAGAGAAAGAGAAGAGAAAAGGGGGGATGGAGAGGAGAAAAGGGGGGAGGAAAGAAGGGAGGGAAAGAAAGGAGTGAAAAAAGAGAGCAAGGGAGGTAGGGAAAGAAGGAAGGGAGAGAAAGAAAGAAGGGAGGGAGGGAAAGAAAGAAGGGAGAAAATTGAGGGAGGGAGTTGAGGGAGAGATAAAGGGAAAGAAGGGAGAGGGGAAGGGAGGGAAAGAAGAATACACTTTGAAACAATCACTGCCCTTTACATGCAACAACACAGTAATTACCATCATTCAAGTAATGAAACTTTTTAACTGTCCGTTTACTATTTACTCTGTGGGTTCATGAACGCAGAGAAAGCTAGCTATTAGTAGCTAACATACATTAGCACTGAGAGTTTATGATTAGACATCACACGCAGTGCACAGACGCATCCAGTCTTTTAGTTACTAAGACCTGCAATAAGCACTGCGCTCGCAGACCAACCACAGCTGACAAGGGGAGGCAGCATATTGGCACAAGGTCTTCTCCTCCAGCCTCACCTTGTAAGCATATCCCCGGGCAAGTTTCTTACCAAGAACGCTTCCATTGCAAAAATGCTGGCGGCTCTAAATAAGGCAATAGTTTAAAGGAGCGCTGCCTGTGAAGAGCGACCTTATTAAGCGCACGTGCCTTGTCTTCCCTGCACTTTATCGCTCACTGTACTGTGTGCTGGCTTTTAGAGAGAGGATAGAGCAGATGTGCTGCCCCTCCCAAATCTGCTGCCCTAGGCACCGGCCTTGTTGGCCTAGGCCATAATACGCCCCTGAGTATATCCCCAGCAGCAATCCGGGGCTAGACTAAGTTCCCTAAGCAGCGAAAAGTTTTGAGGGAGGTAGGTGGAGAGTTAATCTTTAATAATACACTTTTTTTCTAAAACCAAAAAGCAATAATAAAAATAAAAACTGAAGGCCACAAGACATGTTCCCCCTTTCCTTCACCATACAACCATTAAAGCTAATTACCTCTCCCTTGTTGTAGAAAGAGGTAATCAACTTTAATGTGCTGCATGTTAATTTAATGTACTTGGCCCTGGAAGCCCAAATTCAGGAGCACATTAAATAAATGTGTTTGGAACGGAATGTGTTGATGAAATGTACACACATTTTAACATTAACAAAATATGCAAATAGCCAAGATATACCACTCAATACTGACAAAGAAAAGGGGGCTTTCAAAAGTCAAAGCTAATGTACAGTACATGTCTCTGTCTCTACAGTTTAAATTCCTGATTTGTTCTTTACTGCCTTCTCCTTTTATATCTTCATTCCCTCCTTCTACTCTCACCTGAGTCTCATCACTAGTTCTCTCAAGCTCATCTTTTAATTTGTTCTCCTCTCTTTCACTGCCCTCCTCCTTTTTGTCTTCCGTAGGCTCTGAATCTGGACTCAACACACCACTAAAATTACTCTCCTAGTGCTGGCCTCTTTGGGATTTGCTGCAGGCCATGAGGGGCTCTCTGTGGTCAGTGGTAAGTAAGGGTTTCTCTCTATCTTGGATGTAAGCAGTAGAGAACATGCTACCTCCATCTTGAGGATCCTTCTTGTGGGCCTAGATCACATCTCTTTAGAACAGGGGGAAAATGCAGGACAATAAGGATTAGACCAGGGTTACAGCCAAAGGCAACCCCATATTTAAGCCAGATAGGAGAATGCCTAAGGCCTCATTCATAATGGAGCCTTGCACAGGGCCCCAGACTGCTGGAATAAAGACCGCCACAGCACGTGGTAAACATTTTTGTTTCATTAACCATTTTTACTATGGTTACTGGCACTTTGCTACATTGATCTAGTATCATAGTATCCTGTCCTCATTACAGTCTTTTTAAAGTTGCAGTTAGTGATGAAGTAGGGAGTTTCCCTACAAAATGTGTAAGGCTACGCCCACCGTATATGAGCTACACTGCACAGCTGTTCCTGGAGTTGGCTTTCATGGGAGCAGCTATTTTGTTAGCATTCTGGCGACTTTTGAATTACTCTAGTCTACCCACTCATTTGGACCCTCTGAAGTTCCAGACCAACGAACAAAGCTTTGCCTTTGCCTAAAGATGAAAGGGTAACATGTTGTGTCTGTGTGATTCATGGACTCTGCTGGGTTTCCTTACGGACTGCACAGTGGAATTACATTTTATGGTTTTTAGATGCTGTATACATACCTCATATTGTTGAGGTTTTAATAAAAAACGTTGACCTGCCACTGCCTGCACTGATATCATGTGAGTGTGACGTGATGCTTCACTAGTGTCTCTGTCTCTGACTACAGGGGGTTAGTGTTTCTGTTTTACTCATTGGTGTTTATGTGTGTATGTGTGTATGTGACTGTGTGTGTATTTATGCATGTATGTGTGTATGTGTGTATGTATGTATGTATGTGACTGTGTGTGTATTTATGCATGTATGTGTGTGTGTATGTATGTATGTGACTGTGTGTGTATTTATACATGTATGTGTGTGTGTGTATGTATGTATGTATGTGACTGTGTGTGTATTTATGCATGTATGTGTATGTGTGTATGTATGTATGTGACTGTGTGTGTATTTATGAATGTATGTGTATGTGTGTATGTATGTGACTGTGTGTGTATTTATGCATGTATGTGTGTGTGTCTGTGTGTGTATGTATGTATGTGACTGTGTGTGTTTTTATGCATGTATGTGTGTGTGTATGTTTGTGGAACCAGCAAATTACAGACCTTGTTACTACAGCATGGGGTGGTGGGGGGTAAACAGTGTCACTATACAGTACCACTATATACAGTACAGGGGGTTTGGACCATGTCACAGACTACTGTGGTCACTTTATAAAGTACTGAGGTGGGTAGGGTCAGGACAGCCATCTCACTGGCAGATTACAGACTGTGTCACTAACTCACTATATACAGTACTGGTGGGTTAAACAGTGTCACTATATACAGTAATAGAGCCAGCTGTCACGTGACACTCGCACACTAAGACCTGTGTGTGTGTAGGACTCGGGAGGATGAGCAGGGGCGGAACCACTGCAACATGCGCCCATCCCACCCCGACTCCACTTGCTGGCTTCTCCACCATGCTCCATACCGAGGACAGACTGAGAAAGAGAGCGGGAAGTCAGATTAGAAGATCGATCTGGGACTGGGGGGTAAGTTTAGTGTGCATCACTGCATATGTGATGAGCCCTTTATAGGGTAACGGTGTCTACATACCTTAGGTAATTTAATTATATGGTAAGATTCGGCACGCTACTATATAAGAGTAGCATAGTGTCTTGCTTGGAGTGACGGGTATATATAGTGTATGGTTTGTAAGCACTGGGTCTGTTTCGGAGGATATTAAAGTAAGTTATAGTATGTTGGGTTTCTGTAGTGTAAGAGTAGGCGTTGTCATGGTGATATACACAACCCTCTTAGCCGTAGCTGGGACGGCAGCAGCTTATGTTGATGCATTGGTTGGCTCTGTCTGGTATCATTTTAATAAGATTATGAACATTGACTAATGATGCGTGATGAGCCCTTTAGAGGATAACGGTAGTTACACATTTTTGAAAATAACATGGTAAGATCCGGTATGCTTTGTTATTAGAATATCATACTTTCTTGCTTGTGTGACGGGTAAACATTGTATGATGGGGAAGCATTGAGTTTGTTTTGTAGCCTGCTCAGCGAGCAAGGATCCTGGCCAATCACAACAAGGGGAGTGTCATGCCGGGTCCAATACGCATGGTTCTCCTTCTGCTGCATTCATGTGATTTGCGACCGTATACGTGTGTCATATTGGCGATCATAGACGTGTATTATATTGCACATCGGACGTAGTACTAAAAGAATCAGGTGGCTTCTGAGGAGATGATCATACTCTGTGTTGGGTGATTACATAGTGGCTATATTATTGATGAACTATTGATGTTTACATACGGGTCTCTGGAGGTGTGGAGTTAGAATGAACTAAACAATCATCAAACAGGGGCAGGTCGTCTTTACTCCTGTCAGGGCTTTTGTTGTCCTCCACATATGGTTTTTGCTGACACAGTCTCATATATTACAAACATGATCATACTGGGCCTCGTCAGTGAGGTTTATATATATATTAGTGCCTCTGTGTGTATGTGATGTCACAGCATCTTAGAAAGTTGTTTCTAAGAAAAGCATAGGAAAGTTGCAATAGCGTTAAGCTAAGTAAGGGGTTAAGGAAATTTAAAGTCTGTGGAAGTTACTGGTGTTTATTTTCTACTATAAATATATATATATGTATGTGTGTGTGTGTATATATATATATATATATATATATATATATATACACACACACTGTGTGTGTTTGTGTGTGTGTGTATATATATATATATATATATATATATACACTATGTGTGTTTGTGTATATATATATATATATACATATATATATATATATATACTATTTTACATAACTGGTGAACCCCCATTTGAATAACCCACGAGCCGCCACTGTTCTGTGGGGGCCTTTGCTACACAGTACTTACTGTAGCTCAGTGTAGTGCTGTTTTCTGAAAAATGTTCTGACCTTTTTTATTGGATAATAATGTTCAGGGTAAGTTGATCTGCAGGGATTTTGTTTATTGCACTAACGCCAAGTATTTTGCTCTATTCTATGCACTAAAGAATCTGGCCTTGTGCATTACTGTGCATATCTGATGTTGCCTGTTGATTTCTGGGAGTGTCTGCTGTGTGTGTGACTGTGTATGTCTGTGGTGCATTTGTATGTGTATGTGTGGGTGTCTGTGTGTGGTGTTTCTCTCCAATAATGCAGTTTATTTGTGATGACAAATCTTGAGCTGCCAGTTTAAGTGAGAGGCATAGGCTGATGAGCAACAATAATTTTTTCTTTGCTTAAATGTGACGTTTAATAGCTTCTGGTGGTTTATTTTATTATATGTCTTTTTTTTTTTTAAATGTTTAATACCAACCAATTTACAAAATATTAGAGAAAAATGCAATGCCGCTACACACGTATAGATTGAAATGCCCTGTAGTGTAATAATCTATTTATTGTTTAGGGGCTAGAGTCCTGTGCATAAACTAAAAATTGACATACAAGTCAGAAGAAACTGGCTGAAAGAATGTACACCATAGCACTTCAATATGCCAAATTTGATATCACCTGTTCCTATGTAATGGAGATACGTACAAAATAAATCAATACTTTTATTAAGAACAATTAAAATAAAAAAAAGACAAATTAAAAACAGAATAAATGGCCCTGTGAGAATTATCCAGGAACCCCTATTTAGGTACATAGAATATCAGCTTTAGTATAGCAGGGCTTATGGTTATAGGTGGCTGGTTATTCCATGAGAACAGGACTACAATCAGTAAATTCATAAACTGGAACTAATTAGTGTAAATAGATCCGACATGCGTATTGTGTAAAGCAATAGTGCTGGAAGTATACGCTTGGTTGTAAACATAGATTCACATTTACAAATTACATCATATGTTTAAAGGGACAGTCTAGTCCAAAAAAAAACGTTCATGATTTAAATAGGGAATGTAATGTTAAACAACTTTCCAATTTACTTTTAGCACCAATTTTGCTATGTTCACTTGGTATTCATAGTAGAAAGCTAAACCTAGGAGGTTCATATGCTAATTTCTTAGACCTTGAAGACTGCCTCTTATCTGAATGCATTTGACCACTAGAGGGCATTAGTTCATGTGTTTCATATTGATAACATTGAGCTCATGCATATGAAGTTACCCTGGAGTGAGCACTGATTGGCTAAAATTCAAGTGTGCCAAAAGTACTGAAATAAGGGGTCAGTTTGCAGAAGCATAGATACAAGGTAATCACAGAGGTAAAAAGTGTATTTATATAACAGTGTTGGTTATGCAAACCTGGGGAATGGGTAATAAAGGGATTATCTTTCATTTTAAATAACACAAAATCTGGTGTTGACTGTCCCTTTACATAAATTCACTGGTCCAAAACAACACCACTGTGCATTGTGTTTTATGTATGGAAGATCTCTCATAACAATCTACAATCAGTTTCAATAGTGATGTTATATACTTAAAAAGGTGACTTATATGAGGTATAAACCAACCAATTCTGTGAATAGAGCTTATACCTCATATAAGTCACTGTTTTAAGTATCTATATAGGGTTTCCTGGATAATTCTCACAGAGCCATTCTTGTTTTTAATTTGTCCTTTTTTATTTTAAATGCTCTTAATAAAAGTTATGTTTTATTTTTAGCTTATCTCCATTCCATAGGAACAGGTGATATCAAATTTGGGATATTGAAGTGCTATTGTGTGCATTCTTTCAGCCAGTTTCCTCTGACTTGTATGAAAATTTACAAAATACAATGGGGATAGTGGAAGAGAGCTTTTCTCCCTTAAAATATCTGTCATATTTGTGGTCAAGAGGCTCTTATAACATGAGGTCTCAACTGTGTTTTGTGGGTCGATTTATGAAGCAGCGGATTCTGCTTCCGACCCTCATCACTTCAGGTCCACCTGAAGCGGAAGTTAAGAAGCAGCGATCATAAGACTACTGCTCTTTAACTTGTCTGCCACCTCTGAGGTGGCGGACAGCAACCAGCAGGATAAGATACTATTGGGTTGATTGACACCCACTGCTAGTGGCCGATTGGTCGTGAATGTGCAGGGGGCGGTATTGCACAAGCATTTCACGAGAAATGCTTGTTCAATGATAAATGGCGACGGCATATGTTGTCAGCATTTATCGATGTGCGGCTGACATGATCCGCTGGTAGATTGGTTGGTGCAGTTTCCTTGATTAATCTATTTTATATCTCTAAACTTAAGGCATTTTGTATTTAATATTAATCACTTGGTCAGCAACCATTTGACATTCTATAGTAGTACGTTACTCAATAATTGCATAGATTTAATTTTTGTCTTTTTGCATAGATTTAATTTTTGCTTATTTAGAAACATTATTTCAGTTAGCATACCTATGTATGATAGGTGAAGAAATTGCATTTTTTGCATTGTCAGTATAATATCTAGATCGTCTTGTGATTCTTCTCATTTATATAAGTTGTCTCGTGAGTGTATGCATTTATTTTCAGCTAAGATACAGACCCAGGGCCCAATCCGATATAAATCGTCGCCCGCAAAAGCCGGCGACGCCAATATTTGCGCGGGTTTGGTATCCTATATACGGCGAAACGTAAAAGTTACGCGTGTATATTTCTGCCTTCGCCCGTCGTTTTTTGGCCCATAGACTGACATACAAAACACGTGCAGTTTGGTATCCAATATACGGCGTAAGGACTTATGCGCGCAGATTTCAGAAAATATACTCCATTCTCATCTCGCCACAAATTGAAGGCGCTGCAACCCTTGCACTGACTTAGAAACCAACGTAACTCTCTGAAGGTCTAACAAGTGCATGCTTAACAACATACATATCAGCAGCTTGATCACAAATAGTTAACCTCTTCAAAGCATTTATTATTCCTGCCCCTGCAAGTTTGTCAAACCAATCACAAAGGGGTCAATCATGGGGCACAAGGGGTCATCATGGGGCACAAGGGGTCATCATAGGGCACAAGGGGTGCTGGAAGCCCTACAATCCGCTGTTGTTCTGTCTACACATGCTGATTCTATAGTTGCTGCTGAAGTCCATGGTGATGGTGCTGCCCCTGCTGCAGCTGGTCATCGAATTACATACTGCGGAGTACCACTGCATGTAAGTGAAACTACTACATCCCACCCCCATTCCCTTAACCACCCTAATTACTGAAAAAATATCATTAGTTCAATTCATGTTTTGGTCACTATGATTTATTGACTATCATTTTGAGGAATGAAAATGGATGTTTATACCTTATGTTCACACCTTCTGTAAAAAAATTATTATTTAGATATATATACCCATGTGCAGGGATAGGCAAGGTGTCCTTCACTAAAACTCTTTACCTTAGAAAATGTCCGCCACAGCCTTTGCTCGTGCCTATCCCTGCACATGGGTCAATTTCTATTGGATGTGAGAAACCTTGATTTACATCTTAAAAGTGAATATCACTATATGTACCCTTCATACACAACTATGTGATGTGGTTTAGAGAACATGAATATGTCATAAACATGATGATATTACCTTTTCTGGGCCATTTCCACACAGGCCTTATTATATTTTTCAAAAATATTAGTGCACTAAAACACCCCTCACATGGATGTGGATGACAATTATATGGTAAATAACAGAGGACAGGATTTAGGATGAAATATAACAATTTTTTTTTTTGTAGGCTTCTTAGATGAGGGGGCTGAGGTACCTGAAGTGGCTCTCCTGCCTCTCCTGGGTTGTGTGGATTCAGAGGATTCTGCAGGATTGCTGGCCACAGATGAGAGGCTGGAGGCAATGTCCTGCTGGTGTGTGAAATGCTCCACCAACACACCCAACAGTTGGTTTTGTTCCCGCCATCTGTTGTCACTCTGCATCTGCATGTCCGAAATAACTCTCAGCATCTGAGATTGGTTCTGGACGATACCACTTAAAGATGCTGCCATGTCCCGTTGCAGCTCAATGGAACGCTGTAGTAAAGTCTGTTGGCTCCTGTAAAACCTGCGTTGGTCTCTCTGCATTCTCTCGCACGTTGATGTGAGCCTCTCGCAGGTTGATGTTTGCCTCCTCTGGAGGGCAATGTATTCGTCGCCCAGGGCAGAAGTCAGAGGATCTAAAGGCTCTTCACCAGCAGGGATTCTAGGCGCAGGTTCACCTGTAGCTGCTGTTGCATCTGGAACAATGCTGGCTGGTGACTCATCAGGAACTATGCTGGCTGGTGCCTCATCAGGAACTATGCTGGCTGGTGCCTCATCAGGAACTATGCTGGCTGGTGCCTCATCAGGAACTATGATGGCTGGTGCCTCATCAGGAACTATGCTGGCTGGTGCCTCAGGAGAAACTATGCTGGCTGGTGCCTCAAGAGGAACTATGCTGGCTGGTGCCTCAGGAGGAACTACCACAGCTATATGCTCCTCTTCATATGCTGGAGCTCTTCCAAGGGAAGCGGATGGTGGAGCTCTCCGGGTGGACTGGTAGTCCCATTGACGACTGGTGTGCGACCACTCAGCCTGACCAGTTTGTATGTCCTGGTGGTAAAATTCCTGACTGGCCTGATATTGGGAGGGGGGGGTAAAGAAATCTACCCTTTGGGAATGCCTTGGCTGCCCCTCATAACCAAAGGAATAGTCCTCCGGCCAGGGCTCCTGCCAGGGCTCCTCTTCAAATCTTGGGGGCATGACATATGGGTCCTCAACAGAGGCAATGCAACCCACCTCATGTCTGGGAGCATACTCTTGATGTATTCTCTGTACCGGTGGTTGAGGTGGAGGCATTCTCTGTACCGGTGGTTGTGGTGGATGCATGCCCCTTTGCACCCTGGTGACTGGAGGTTCTGTGGAGGAGTCAAATGATGAGAGTGATTAGTACAATTATATATATGTCCATGTGGGCATACAATGTACATTGATACATGCTAGGGCCTATACTCATTCTCATGTCAAACTCTATAACATGCATGTGTACATTGTGATTTGTGATATGAGGGTTTTTAATATGCAAAGTATACATGTATGTGTTTCATACAATAGTTCTGTGTACATGTCAGTGATGGAGAAAATGTGTTCTTTAAGTGACACTATGGTCACACAATTTCCTTTAGCCTGATGTAGGCACATAACGTGCTTTCTTGAGCTAAAAGTATTGTGATGGCAAAAGTGTCCATTTACTGAAAACTCTACATGTTGCTTGTGGCCTGTGTTACTCTGAGACATGTTAGTATTTCACTATTCCACCTCATATCATGAATTTCAATGTGTTAAGTAGCATTAAATGGACATTAAACCCATTCTGATTCTTTCATTATTCAGCTAGAGCATGCAATTTTAAACAACTTTGTAATTTACTTCCATTACCTAATTTGCTTCATTCTCTTGATATTCTTAGATGTAAAGCATATCTAGATAGGCTCAGAGGCTGCTGATTGGTGGCTACACATCAATGCCTCGTGTGATTGGCTCACCCATGTGCATTGATATTTAATAAACAAAGAATAACAAAATAATGAAGCAAATTAGATAATAGAAGTAAATTGGGATGTTGTTTAAAACTGTATTCTCTATCTGAATAATGACATAAAAAGCTTTGGTTTAATGTCCCTTTAATGTGAAATCTAATTGTAGATGTTTTTGTTAGTAGGCCAAATACCATGCTCCTCATTGTGTACATGAATGTGTGACATTAAAGGATGTTATATCTCAAATACATATAATACTGGTGTGTGGGATGTTACTCACCAGCATGCTGTGCTGATGTTGCAGTCCCTGAGTCACGAGCCCCTGGAAGTCCACGGACTTCTGTGATGCTCAGGGACCTGCGAATGAGCTCCTGCCACTTATTATATTCTGCCTCCTGGTGAGGACCACCGCCTGTTCCCCTCTGCTGCATGGCTTCTTGGCCCATTTTCTCCTTGACCCGCCTCTTGCAGTCATTCCACCTTTTCTTGAGCCCATCCACATTCCTCCTCTGCTGGGCCACACCTTTGACTGCGTCCTCGACCCTTAGCCATGCATCTTTACGCCTTCGGGCAAATCCTTTGCCCTTCTCTTGGCCAAAGAGGGCAGTGTGGTTCTCCAGGACGGCCTGGACTAATGTAAGGTTTTCTGCAAAGGAGAAGCTGGGGCACCTCATGCGCTCCTCGTCCTGGGCCGCCTGGCTCCCTCCCTGGGATGTCCCTGGTGTGGGTTCCTCCCTATCCTCTCCCTCCTCCCCCCTTCTATCCCCATGTGCACCCTCTGTCCCTCTTCTGAGTGTGCCTGACCTTGGGGCAACCCCACTCCCATCCTCCCTTCTAACTCTCCCCCCTCCACTCACTCCCTGACGGGGACCCTGCTGCTCCTCCTGTCCATAATCCTCTCCCTGTAACTCCCCTTCCCTCCTCCCCCCCGCCCTAGCTCTCCCTGTCATCCTCAAACTACACACACTCACACACTCACTCCCACTTCAATCACACACAATCACAACCAAACACTCAGCCTATCACACTGTAAAAGATAAATAAAATGTGTGAGTTGTTAGAAAAAAAAAGTGTTGTGTATTTTGTATATGTGTGTATGCAAAATGTGTGCAATATGTAAAAAAAAGTGTAAGTAAATGTACAGGCTTACCAATCCAACAATCCGACCTAACTAACTTAATGAAATCATCCTCTCTCACTACTCTTACCACTAATCTCTCTACTCACTGTAGTGTGCTGTAGCTCCAAGAACCAACCACACTAAAGAAAATGGCCGCTGCGCATGGGTTTATGTATGAATTTTGAATGGCGTAATTACGTGGCGCATCTTTTAGAACTGGCCGTTGTTTTTTACGAATCGTAGCCTAATTTGCCTAAAACTACACTTTATTGAGACTTTACCTGAACAAAATACTGGCGTAAGTACTTGCGACGACTAAAATGTGTATTTGCGCACATTTTAGTTGATCGCAGGTTTTTCCTACCCACGCCAGTTTAGCATCTGACGGCGCAGTATATTGGCTAGGTCGAGTTGCCAGGTGAAATTATGGGCGGCGCGGGTTCCCTTGCTTGCGCCGAAAACTACGCCGTATATCGGATCGCGCCCCCAGTTCCATAGCCCACTCACATTATTACTCAAAGCCTGGTATCTAACAGGGTAAATTATTACACTTTGCACATTATCCTTATGAAAATGAGAGGGACAATTGACTACTCAATGGAAGAATAGATTGATGAGAGTGATTAGTACAATTATATATATGTCCATGTGGGCATACAATGTACATTGATACATGCTAGGGCCTATACTCATTCTCATGTCAAACTCTATAACATGCATGTGTACATTGTGATTTGTGATATGAGGGTTTTTAATATGCAAAGTATACATGTATGTGTTTCATACAATAGTTCTGTGTACATGTCAGTGATGGAGAAAATGTGTTCTTTAAGTGACACTATGGTCACACAATTTCCTTTAGCCTGATGTAGGCACATAACGTGCTTTCTTGAGCTAAAAGTATTGTGATGGCAAAAGTGTCCATTTACTGAAAACTCTACATGTTGCTTGTGGCCTGTGTTACTCTGAGACATGTTAGTATTTCACTATTCCACCTCATATCATGAATTTCAATGTGTTAAGTAGCATTAAATGGACATTAAACCCATTCTGATTCTTTCATTATTCAGCTAGAGCATGCAATTTTAAACAACTTTGTAATTTACTTCCATTACCTAATTTGCTTCATTCTCTTGATATTCTTAGATGTAAAGCATATCTAGATAGGCTCAGAGGCTGCTGATTGGTGGCTACACATCAATGCCTCGTGTGATTGGCTCACCCATGTGCATTGATATTTAATAAACAAAGAATAACAAAATAATGAAGCAAATTAGATAATAGAAGTAAATTGGGATGTTGTTTAAAACTGTATTCTCTATCTGAATAATGACATAAAAAGCTTTGGTTTAATGTCCCTTTAATGTGAAATCTAATTGTAGATGTTTTTGTTAGTAGGCCAAATACCATGCTCCTCATTGTGTACATGAATGTGTGACATTAAAGGATGTTATATCTCAAATACATATAATACTGGTGTGTGGGATGTTACTCACCAGCATGCTGTGCTGATGTTGCAGTCCCTGAGTCACGAGCCCCTGGAAGTCCACGGACTTCTGTGATGCTCAGGGACCTGCGAATGAGCTCCTGCCACTTATTATATTCTGCCTCCTGGTGAGGACCACCGCCTGTTCCCCTCTGCTGCATGGCTTCTTGGCCCATTTTCTCCTTGACCCGCCTCTTGCAGTCATTCCACCTTTTCTTGAGCCCATCCACATTCCTCCTCTGCTGGGCCACACCTTTGACTGCGTCCTCGACCCTTAGCCATGCATCTTTACGCCTTCGGGCAAATCCTTTGCCCTTCTCTTGGCCAAAGAGGGCAGTGTGGTTCTCCAGGACGGCCTGGACTAATGTAAGGTTTTCTGCAAAGGAGAAGCTGGGGCACCTCATGCGCTCCTCGTCCTGGGCCGCCTGGCTCCCTCCCTGGGATGTCCCTGGTGTGGGTTCCTCCCTATCCTCTCCCTCCTCCCCCCTTCTATCCCCATGTGCACCCTCTGTCCCTCTTCTGAGTGTGCCTGACCTTGGGGCAACCCCACTCCCATCCTCCCTTCTAACTCTCCCCCCTCCACTCACTCCCTGACGGGGACCCTGCTGCTCCTCCTGTCCATAATCCTCTCCCTGTAACTCCCCTTCCCTCCTCCCCCCCCGCCCTAGCTCTCCCTGTCATCCTCAAACTACACACACTCACACACTCACTCCCACTTCAATCACACACAATCACAACCAAACACTCAGCCTATCACACTGTAAAAGATAAATAAAATGTGTGAGTTGTTAGAAAAAAAAAGTGTTGTGTATTTTGTATATGTGTGTATGCAAAATGTGTGCAATATGTAAAAAAAAGTGTAAGTAAATGTACAGGCTTACCAATCCAACAATCCGACCTAACTAACTTAATGAAATCATCCTCTCTCACTACTCTTACCACTAATCTCTCTACTCACTGTAGTGTGCTGTAGCTCCAAGAACCAACCACACTAAAGAAAATGGCCGCTGCGCATGGGTTTATGTATGAATTTTGAATGGCGTAATTACGTGGCGCATCTTTTAGAACTGGCCGTTGTTTTTTACGAATCGTAGCCTAATTTGCCTAAAACTACACTTTATTGAGACTTTACCTGAACAAAATACTGGCGTAAGTACTTGCGACGACTAAAATGTGTATTTGCGCACATTTTAGTTGATCGCAGGTTTTTCCTACCCACGCCAGTTTAGCATCTGACGGCGCAGTATATTGGCTAGGTCGAGTTGCCAGGTGAAATTATGGGCGGCGCGGGTTCCCTTGCTTGCGCCGAAAACTACGCCGTATATCGGATCGCGCCCCCAGTTCCATAGCCCACTCACATTATTACTCAAAGCCTGGTATCTAACAGGGTAAATTATTACACTTTGCACATTATCCTTATGAAAATGAGAGGGACAATTGACTACTCAATGGAAGAATAGATTCTGTTTTTTCAGTGATGGGGAAATGTCGTTCTAGGTGAACCTGTGGCTGAGTTAATGAGGACATACTATCAAGACTGTGACCAAGATCAAGCCTCAAGATTGAGCCTGAGACCTCTGCTGCTTATTCTATCTCAGCCTATTGCTCTGTCTCTGTGATCCTGGAGGGCTCTGGCTCAGACTGAGAGTTTCTTTGTGCTGCTACCTGCACTGGCTAATTCTTTGGCTCCACCTGCTTGCCAGCTGCAGATAGCTTCCTTATCATTGCTGTTATATAAGGCAGCCTCACAGACCACTCCCTCCCCTGACATTGTTGTTTACCAGCTTTGTTTGTGCCTATGTCCTGAACCTAAATTCCTGTTGATCGGAGGTTTACCTGGTTCCAGAATCTGGCTTGTCTCCTGACCTCTCTTTTGGATCTCCCCAGTGTACTACAAATGTTTGAATTGCTTATCTGGTACTTTGAATTTGGCTTGATTTCTGACTACTCTTCTGGATACTCCAGTGTTTGATGACTGATCAGACTGCTTTATGGTAACTGGCCTTGGCTAGATGTCTGACTACTCTCTCATTACCTGCCTGTCTTAGCTACCTGTTATCATGTGTTACTATCCTTTATCTTTGGTAGACTGCTCCTGTACCCAAGTCCTGCAGAGCGCGCCTGCAAGTACCAGTATCCAGCTATTATACCCATTCTCTGCAGAGGCTGTCAAGTACCAATATTCAGCTAATGTACTCAAGCTGTGTAGAGGGCGTCTGCCCAGCTTCTGTATCCTGCTCCTGTCTTGGCCTCAAGTGGGCACTCCAATCTCTGCCTCAAGTGGGCATTTCTGTATCAGCCTTAGAGTGGGCACTCCTCTCTTCGGTCCAAGTGGGCACTCCAGTCAATGGCTCCCTAAAGTTGACAGTACAGTTCCTGGCCCTAAAGTGGGCACACCTGTTTCTGGTCCTAGAGGGGGTACTTCACCTGATTCCAGTCCTGTGTGGACCTTACTGCTGTTCCATCCTGCTTCTAATATCTGAGTCTCCAGTTCCTCTACAATAAAACTTGCTTTGTCTGTTTATTCAATAACACCTAAAAGGGGTAGTTCCGCTAAAAAAGTCTATTTCTATGGGCCCTTTTAGAGCACAAGATGGCCTTAAATCTGACACCACCTCACATGAACTCCATCCCCTAAATATGTTCCCATGAGCATAACACATTCTTGTTGTGTTCAAACCCTCTAACAACAATAGCTTACTACAGAGTTGACTGGGTAATCCTAATTTTTTTTTATTATTATTTTATTTAGAAGTCTAGTTATTTTACATAAACATTAACACATTTTTTTTTGTCAGAAAATCATTTAATACATGATCAAGAAAAAAAAAGCGTTCCTACATGACTTTAATTATATATATATATCAACCAAGTTTAAGGTTAAGCATAATATATAAATGCTATTTATAGTGCATAGATGAGTTTGCATTTATTTTAGCTGCTCACCAACTAGATTAATGATATATTTTGACTTAGAGAGGAAATTGATAAATGCTCTGAAGAAAAATCATTTTTTTGTATAAAATCTTCACTGACCTTTGTATTTCAGGAAGTTGATCATATTTATTGTATAATGCATAGCTATTATCTTACTTTTTTTTTCTTTTTTTAAATGCGTTTTTGAAAGTAGCTTAGCAATAATTTAGATTTATTGTTATTTTTTTAATTATGTATTCTTTATTTATACAGCAGCGAAAATGTATGCACAAGAAATACAATTCTTTAATTTTTAGCAATAGTAAGCTAAGAGATTCCCTTGAAAAATAGTAAAATGTGAATTTACAAAAAAAACAGTCTATTTATTATATATGTTTTTCAATGTGTCTGTTGAATATTGTAATTAATGGGAATCTGGCAGATACATTAGAATTGCATTTGCAGCACTTTAAAAAAAATGTAATTATAATGCATCTGTTGTTTTAATGCACTTTCTATTTGGTGCTGATATATTTTAACATAGACAAATACATTTCAATGTTTCTAAATTTATTTAGAACATCCTACGTAATTGTAAATAAATAAGAAAATATAAATAACAATGAAAGAAAATGATGTTTAAAAAAACAAAAAAAACCATATCCTACTCTTATGTGTTTAGCAAACCACTGTGATTTTATTATTTTTAAAGGGATAGAAAAGTCAAAATTAAACTTGCATGATTAAGATAGAGGATGCAAATTTACTATGCTTTTAAATTCAATTCTGTTATCAAGTTTCTATTGGTATCTTTTGTTGTAAAGAACATGTGCATATCATACACTACTGGGAGCTAGCTTGTGATTGGTGGCTTAACTCATGTGTCTCTGGTAATTGGATCACCAGTTGTGTTGAGTTAGCTCCCAGCAGTGCATTGCTTCTTTAACGTATTTATCCTAGTTAAGCCAAATTAATCTTTCATAGATTAGCTAGAGCATGCATTTTTAAGAGACTTTTTCATTTACTTCTATTGTCAAAAATACTTTGTTCTTATGATATCCTTTATTTAAAAGCATACCTAATTAGGCTTCAGACTAGCATTGCATTATTTGGACCAAGCTGATGATTGGTGGGTATGCATATATGGCTCTTCTCATTGGCTCACTAGATGTGTTCAGCTATTTCCCAATGGGTGCAAACCCATCATCACTGGAAAACAGTGGAAGACAGATTTCAACATTGCAGTACCCATGACTAGAAGGAGGTGGGGAATAACCTCAATACTATGCTTATAATATGTACTTAGGACTAGATTCCAAGTGGAGTGTTATTTAATGCTCACTCCACAAGAAGTAAGCTTTTTGCTTGTGTCGGGTAGTGCTAACCTGATGTGTGCAAAAAGCCGAAGTTAGAATATCGTGAAAACGTTAAGGTCTTCCCCCATAAGATTCAATAGAGCAAAAAAAACTAACACCTACTCATGCTCAAACCCGATTGCAAATTCTCAAATGTGCTAACCTGAGATGAAAATATGAATATTTCACATTCCAATCTTCTTCACGTATGTTCTATTTTTCCATAAATACATATTTCTACATATATTTGATGGTATTTTGGTAAATTATATATTTATACCTATATATATAGATGATTATATATAGGTATAGATATATATGTTTTCATGTACTTGACTTTAAAGGATTGCAAAACACGTATTTGTATGTCTATATACGTATACATATGTATCAGTGCAATTGTATGTAATACTTTTTAGTAGACAGTGTTATTATGATTATAAGAAAAACAGTTGGAGGGCAAACAGCGCCTATGACTATGTACCGGCTACACTATTAGGAAGACCCCCTATTAGGTCTGGTGAAGATAACTGTGAAAGATAAATAGGAGCGCCTATGGCTTAGGTACAGTCAGGGATCGCACTCTGGGTGGGTTATGTACTGAAATTGATTAATTATTATAATATCCAAACATTAAACATAAAACAAAGATATGGAATTAAAACCTCATAAAAACATATAGCCTAGTACAAAGGGTACTACTTAGTTACATCAGTTCCTTATTAAGAATCACTCACATACAAAAATATGCAAAAATATAAGGCAGGGTTTGTATCCTCTATTGCAACAAGGTTATTATACCAAACTGTAGACCTTCACAACAACCAGACACGACGACTGGTCGATGCTAATAAGCACTGTATGTGTCAATACGAATTCGCACCATATATGTGTATGTGCGTGAACAAGAGACAGTGACAGTCTATAATTCAGAATATTAAGATACAATAGTCTAATATGTCAGAGTATTAAAAACGGTGATCTAATATGTAAAAGTGGTGATATAAAACGTGTAAAAATGGTGTTATTTAAAAAATAAATCACATTGAAAAAGGATCAGAGACTCTGAAAAAAGTTTTAAAAATAAAGTGAGACAAAACCGGTTTGTCAAAAATGTGAATAAGGTAGCAAGGTGATATGTAAAAATACAATGACCAAAATGTGCAATAAGGTGATCAATGTTGTACAAAAAGGTGTTCCTGTGCTTGACTCCTGATAAACAATAGTGTCTGACTCAAATAGATTGCTAACAATAGACAAATCCAATGTTGACCTGTCAATATAGCTTATGCAATATCAATACATAAAAACATAAAAAACATATCTAAAAAACAAATGACAATTCCTAAAAGTCCTAAAATATTGTCCAGTTAATAGTCCAATATTGTTGGTCCACACTGGTAGGGGACTGGAGGGAGAAAAAAACCCAATTAACTTTGAATTGTATCCTGATCCAGAGTCCTAATACTTGCTGGATGAATCTGAAATCAAAAACAGAAAAAATACCTCACATAAAGGGCCTTTAGGGTAAAGTCCAAATGGTATCAAACTTACCCCCAAAGCCAAGATTCCTGGTACTGGTGTAGCCTCACAAACCTCCTCTTTGGTTTGTGAGGCTACACCAGTACCAGGAATCTTGGCTTTGGGGGTAAGTTTGATACCATTTGGACTTTACCCTAAAGGCCCTTTATGTGAGGTATTTTTTCTGTTTTTGATTTCAGATTCATCCAGCAAGTATTAGGACTCTGGATCAGGATACAATTCAAGTTAATTGGGTTTTTTTCTCCCTCCAGTCCCCTACCAGTGTGGACCAACAATATTGGACTATTAACTGGACAATATTTTAGGACTTTTAGGAATTGTCATTTGTTTTTTAGATATGTTTTTTATGTTTTTATGTATTGATATTGCATAAGCTATATTGACAGGTCAACATTGGATTTGTCTATTGTTAGCAATCTATTTGAGTCAGACACTATTGTTTATCAGGAGTCAAGCACAGGAACACCTTTTTGTACAACATTGATCACCTTATTGCACATTTTGGTCATTGTATTTTTACATATCACCTTGCTACCTTATTCACATTTTTGACAAACCGGTTTTGTCTCACTTTATTTTTAAAACTTTTTTCAGAGTCTCTGATCCTTTTTCGATGTGATTTATTTTTTAAATAACACCATTTTTACACGTTTTATATCACCACTTTTACATATTAGATCACCGTTTTTAATACTCTGACATATTAGACTATTGTATCTTAATATTCTGAATTATAGACTGTCACTGTCTCTTGTTCACGCACATACACATATATGGTGCGAATTCGTATTGACACATACAGTGCTTATTAGCATCGACCAGTCGTCGTGTCTGGTTGTTGTGAAGGTCTACAGTTTGGTATAATAACCTTGTTGCAATAGAGGATACAAACCCTGCCTTATATTTTTGCATATTTTTGTATGTGAGTGATTCTAAATAAGGAACTGATGTAACTAAGTAGTACCCTTTGTACTAGGCTATATGTTTTTATGAGGTTTTAATTCCATATCTTTGTTTTATGTTTAATGTTTGGATATTATAATAATTAATCAATTTCAGTACATAACCCACCCAGAGTGCGATCCCTGACTGTACCTAAGCCATAGGCGCTCCTATTTATCTTTCACAGTTATTATGATTATAACTCAACTTTTTTATGTATTTTTTTATGTTTTGTGCCAATTTTTTGTTTTGCAAAACAGTTAACCAGAGCTCTAAGGATGAACTATCGCTCAAGCGATCGCATTTACTTTCAGCTTGTAATGTGATCGCTACATCCGACGTGCATAAAGAGTCACAATAACCCCCTTTTTTGCCTTAGGAGCCGATTTATCATGGCCGGAATCTGGCCAAATACATCTATTTCCGCACAAGCCTTTACAGTGCTTATGCAATGAATATGACGACAGTGTATGCTGCCCTTATTTATCGATATCTGGCGGACATGGTCACTACAGTGGATCATGTCCGCCAGACACATGATAAATCTGCCCCTTTGTGTTTAATTTGCTAACACATTTTTTTGCACTTTTATGTCCCTTTAATTTAAGATATTCCATCTAAAGAAGGAACATTTCTTATAGAAAGAAGTCTTTTAAAAATAAGGGAAACTTTGCATTGATTGCCTCGTGTAAAAAACAGCCACATTTAAAGGTTTATGCACACCTGATTAACCCTTTTAAGAAGAAGAAAGATCTTGGAACTGCAGAAGATATAATTTCTTTACTGACAGATATATACACACATTGTTTTATTATTATTATTATTATTTGTTTATTTTAAATGTCACTATATAACTAAGATTGATATAAACTTTTGATTTCACAAATGGCTATGAATGTAATTAGTACCTATATTGTCATGATAGTGTAACAACCAATATTCTGGGAAAGTGAGATCACGTGATTTGTTTGCTACCTGCTTAGTTTTTGCAGAATTATTTATACATTTGATTGCAATAAGTGTTTTATATATATATATATATATATATATATATAAAGTAGTAGATAGTGCACTGCCACTCGCCAGAAGCCGTAGTACCATGGTGCAAAAATAATGCATACACAGATCCAATGATTGCACTCTCTGGGTTTAGGACACAGCAAACTTTAATGCGTGACACATTAAAGTTTGCTGTGTCCTAAACCCAGCGAGAACAATCACTGGATCTGTATATATATATATATATATATATATATATATATATATATATATATATATATATATATATATATATACATATATATATATATACTATATATATATATATATATATATATATATATATATATTCACGTATGTGTGATAGCGCAGGTCACTATACTCAATATCACTGGACCGTGCTAACATTATAGCACAAATTGATAATACAAGTCCATGGTCAATTGCATTTGCGAGAGAAAGGTTAGCACGGCTGACATCACTCTAGCGCAACCTAAACTTTTTAAGAAGATGAAACGGCAGTTGAATATTTAGCTTGACTTGAGACATGGGGGCCGATTGCCCCTTGTTTCCGACGAGCCTGAAGACCGCTGCTCCATAACTTGTCCGCCTGCTCTGAGGCCGCGTGCAGAAATCAAGCCGATTGAATACACTAGCGGCCGATTTGCCGCAAATCTGCAAGTGGCGGCATTGCACCAGCATTTCACAAGAACTGCTGGTGCAATGATATATGCCGACAGTGTATGCTGTCGGCATTTATCGATGTGCAGTGGACATGATACGCTACATTGTATCATGTCTGCTCGCACTATGTTAAATATACCCCCTAGAGTAAAGTGTAAGATTTAAAAAAAACGTTGCAAAAAAAAACTTTAAAACATATTAAAATTAACTATTACACTTATATATACACTTTTTATTAAAAAAGGGATATGGTATATGGCAAAGTGTTTGACTGGAAAGGGCTCCAATGTGTGTGTGTGTATATACAATATATGGCTCTATATATATCTTTATCTGTATATTTTCATATAGATATATATTTACAAAAAATATTCATATATATATGCAGTATATATATATATATATATATATATATATATTAGTACAAAGATCAGATCAGATCTCTGGTTAATTTTATAAATGTGCCCCAAATGCCCCAAAATACAGTGTAGTGTATCGTATTAAAAAATCTAAATTGTAGCATTTTTATTTTTTAATAAAATAACTGCACAGTATTTTGGGGGTAAAATTAGTGGGAGTGGGTGAAAAGTGCTTTTACATTGCGGTAAATGGGAGCTGTGTATTCCCTTTAAATATATATGCTTATATACACATATACTGTATATATATATATATATATATATATATATATATATCTGATAATATTATTATTATTCTTTATTTATAAAGCGCCAACAGATTCCGCAGCGCTGCCCATGGGTATAAGAATAAAACGGAGAAACAATACAATAAAAGACAACATTTTACAGACAAATACAGGGGGAATTTAGGGCCCTATTCCCATGGGAACTTACAATCTAGATGGGTAGGAGGTGGGGACTGCAAAGGTGAGAATGATATTAGTGAGGAGCTAGATGAGGGCAACTGTTAGGTATGGGAAGTTCATTTGTTAATGAGTCGGGTGAAAAACGTCCCTGAACAAAAAGGTCTTTAGGGAATGTTTAAACGAAGAGAGGTTAGGGGAAAGTCTGACAGCTCAAGGAGGTGCGTTCCAGAGGGTTGGTGCCACATGAGAGAAGTCCTGTAGTCTAGCATGAGAGGAGGTGATGGTAGAGGACTCAAGGAGCAGGTCATTGTTGGATCTTAGGGGGCCTGCTGGAGTATATTTGTTGATGAGTGAGGACAGTTAGGGTGGGGCAGCATTGGTGAGGGCTTTGTAGGTCAGGGTGAGAATTTTGAATTTAACTCTGATGTGAATGGGGAGCCAGTGACGGGACTCACAGAGAGGTGCAACAGAACAGAGCGCCGAGAGAGGTGGATTAGCCTGGTAGATACATCTAGGATGGATTGAAGGGGATAGAGATGGGAGAGAGGGAGGCCAGTTAGTAGGTTATTACAGTAGTTAGGTCGGGAAATTACCAGGAAGTGGATTAGCTGTTTAGTAGTTTCAGTGCTCAGAAACGGACACATGTTTGAGATATTGCGTAGGTGGTTGTGGCAGGATGAAGAGAGCAATTGGATGTGGGGAATGAAGGACAGATTTGAGTCAAGTGTGACTCCAAGGCAGCAGACTTGGGGTGATGGGGAGATAGTGGTGCCACCAACAGTGATAGAAAAATTAGAAACTGGAGTAGAGTTAGAGGGGGGATTAGAAGTAGTTCGGTCTTGGACATGTTTATTTTTAGGTGGTGAGAGGCCATCCAGGAGAAAATGCCAGATAAGCAGTCGCTGATGTGTGAATTGATAGAAGGAGAGAGTGCAGGGGTGGAAAGGTAGATCTGAGTATCATCAGCATAGAGGTGATAGTTGAAGCCATAGCTGTTGATAAGTTTACCCAGTGAAGAAGTGTAAATAGAGAAGAGTAGAGGACCCAGGACAGAGCCTTGAGGTACTCCAACAGACAGAGGCAATAGAGAGGAGGAGTCATCAGCAAAAGAGACACCAGCAAAAAAGTATCTCTCTCTCTCTCTCTCTCTCTCTCTGCACTGCACCTTCTGCACTGTCCCTGATTCCATAACCAAAAATGGCCTGGGTGGCTATTGTCACCTTTCCTCTATCCCAGGCCACCACTGATGCACAGTATGGTATTGCAAGTAGATGGTTAAATATTTTAACCAACATCCAATATGTAGATGCTAGTGTGCACTAGACTATTGCTTAAGCAATAAAATAACTTTGGACTTAATATAAGTACATAAATAAAAGTGTTGCTGATAACGCTTCAACATGTTTACACACAATATAGCACTAATATGTTTGTACTCCACTTGTAATCTAAGCCTTATTTTTCAATGCAATACTAAATTGCTAATATATACTATGAGGTTAATGTCTCTTTAACAGTTTCTTAGACAATAACATTGATTCAAAATTATCCAAAGTCCAGCACTCAAGTAACTCAAAGTATTGACTACTAGAGACCACTGCCCTGTCCCAAGAAACACTATAAAAAATAAGGTAAGTAATCACACAATATATACATATAAAAGGAGCCTTCCCTTTATTCAACAAATAAGAAATCTATAACAAAAGCACATTTCATGGACAACCGAAACATGACTTAAAGGTTATCCCTGAAATGTGTGTTTGTTATGGATTCCCATTTTGTTGAATAAAGGGAATTTTATATATATATACTGTATATGTTTGTTCGTGTCCGACTACTTACCTTCTTTTTGTAATGATGCAGATGTTTTTTAAGTACTGTTTCAAGTTTTAAGTCATTACAATAAGTTCAAAACTTCATTCTGGATGACTGTGATAAATATTCAAATAACTATAATTAACCATATTCCAACAAGTCAAATTGATTCTATTGTTTATTTGACATATTAAAGGGAGGTGAAACTTAAAAAAAAAAAATAATGATTCAAATAGAGTATACAGTTTTAAATAACTTTACAATCTACTTGTGTTATCAATTTTGCTTCATTATCTTGGTATCCTTTGTTAGACGATCAGGAATGCACTACGTGGAACTAGCTGAGCACATCAGGGGAACCAATGACACAAGGCTCATATGTGCAGCCACCAATCAGCAACTTCATGCTATCACATGATTTAAGACTAATGGATCGATCTAACTCAGCTGTGAGTAATCTACTCCATGTAGTTTATTGCTGCTCCTTAGCCTACTTAGTTATACTTTTCAAAAAGGATGCCCAAAAACCAAAGCTAATTAGATCATAGAAGGAAAATGGAAAGTTGTTTAAAATTGGTTCTATTGGAACCATGAAACGTTAATTGTATTTTTACTGCCTTTTTAAATATGTTTCCTATCATCATTGATGTTTTATATTAACCCCTTAATGACCAGTGATGTACCCTGTACGTCACTGGTCTTTGAATGGGGATTCATTTTTTGACAGCTATTCTAGAATGTTTGCAGCCGGAAGGGAGGTCATGATAGCGTGGTCTTGCCACTCAAGACATTGCACTGATAAAATGCTGCCTGTATTCCAAGAATAAAATGTCAGCTTCAAGTCTCTTTCCACTACAGTCTAAATCCATCCATTGCATCCTAAAGGCAAAGAGACTTAGTTATATGCACATCACTTGGGCACTTTAATATAAAGACAACCATATTGTCCCTATGTGCTGCCTGTGTTAAAGAGATATGAAACCCAACATTTTTCTTTTATAATTCAGTTAAATTTTAATCAACTTTCCATTTTACTTCTCTAGGCATTCTTTGTTGAAAAGCATACCTAGCTAGGATTAGGAGCTGGGAGCTAGCTGCTGATAGGTGGCTGGACATATATGCCTCCTGTTATTGGCTTACATATATGGTTAGCTAGCTCCCAGTAGTTCATTGCTGCTCTTTCAATAAAGGATAATTTGAGAATTAAGCAAATTGGAATTTTATTTAATATTGTACGTATCTGAATCATGAAAGAAAAAATGTCGGGTTTATATCATTTTAAGTGCTGCCTGGGTTGGTCATATTCCTACCTGGGCCCATTATAGAGCCGGCCCTGTCTATAAATGCTTATAATTGTAAAATATTGACATCCCTTTTTTATTAGGGTAAAGTAGTCTTGCTTGATAGAATGATAAGTCACTCACAGGTGTGAACAAGGGGAAATTCTAGAGGCATGATCAGAGTTGTTTACCTAAACATTGCACAAGTATGTGGAATTCATGAAGACTCCATTGTCCATTCGAGTTTCGCTATTTGAAATCTGACAAGGTTAACTCGCTTTTATTTTAATGTTTTTATTTCTCTTAAACATTTTAAAATATGTATTTTTGTTGCATATGTTAGAATGCAATATTTTATATAGGGATACATTTTTTTGTTTAGTTTGTTCTGTAATGTTTTTCTGATGCCCCTATTTTTGACAGTGAAACTCCTTCTATGCTGAGAAGTTAAAGAGACATGAAAACCCAAAAATTGTTCTCTCAAGATTCAGAGACAGAGCATATAATGTTAAACAACTTTCCAATGTACTATTCTAATATTCTATTATCTAATTTGCTACATTCTCTTGGTATTCTTTGTTGAAAAGCATACCTAGGTAGGCTCAGGAGCTGGGAATGTAACAAACAAAGGAAATAAGGGGGCACTCTATATGCACAATAGATATAGTAGATTATGAACAATAAATTGATATAAGCCAATACAATTACAAAGGTAAATCACATATTAGGATTGGGCTATGCACTTATGCAATGTCCCAGAAATTCTTCCAATGGGAATATAGATGTCACGGCTGCTCTCCTCCTCACAAGGTCAACATAGCGATTCTGGAAAAATCAAGAAGATAGAGGGGCGCTTCATGTGTAGATCAACCAATGGTATCCCACATCAATAGGTAAGGTAGACAAATGGATACTCGCATTTAGCAAGAGCACCCTAATGTGCTGGCAGTGACAGGCTGATAGCTCAGGGTGTATCAGCTCACCCACACCTGGTGTCAGGAGCAAACCAGATCTTTTAAACATAAGCATCAAGTGATCAGGGGCATATATATGACCCCCTTTACATGCAACGCGTTTCTCATCTTTCAAACAGCCGTTTCATCTGGAGCTGGGAACTAGATAATAATTAGTTGCTGCACAAATATGCCTCTTGTCATTGGTTTGCCTGATTTTGTTCAGCTAGCTCCCAGCAGTGCATTGCTGCTCTGTATAACAAATACTTTCAACTTGTAATATAAGTGCAAAATTAAAAGCTCTATTGATGTAACAGAAGCAATGTTAATACATGATAGCGCTAATACAGTGGGTGTTGAAAAGAATCAGCCCCCTTGAAAATAATCACATTTTGTTGCTTTGCAGCCTGAAAAAAACATCAGACACAGTTTTTGTTTATCCAGTTGTAATTACTATTTGCAACTTATAACATCCAAGTGAAAGATATAACACCAACATGTCAGGCAAAAATAGACAATTCAAAAACAGAATCACTGAGTTGCAAAAAAGGATCACCCCCTCCTAAAATTACTTGTAAGCTCAATCAGTTGTAGCTAATCACCTTCTCAATGGCACACACAAAGCCATTCAACCTTCAACTGTGATCAGCTGTAGGCATGTTGATTAGCTCAGCATGAAAAGAGCTTTCCAGGAGCATCTCAGTCCCTGGTAGTACAACTGAAGCAAACAATCAACTATGGGTGGCAAGGCACTGTCAAAAGATCTCTGGGATAATGTTGTGGACAGGCACAAGTCAGGAAATTGATATAAGAAAATATCAAAGGCTTTATCAATGCCAAGAAGCACAGTAAAGTATATTATTAAGAAGTGGAAGGTATTTAGTACAACACAGACCCTCTATGGATCAGGACATCGCTCCAAACTGGATGAAAGAGACAGGAGGAAACTGGCCAGAGAGGCTACCAAGAGGCCCACAGCAAATCTGAAGCAGTTGCAGGAATATATGACAAAGAGTGGTCATTGTTTGCATGTGACAACAATAATTTATCTACAAATTATCTACAAATGTGGCTTGTATGGGACGGTTGCAAGAGAAAAGTCACTTGTCAAGAAAGGCCGCATGTAGTCACAATTGAGCTTTGCAATAACACACCTAGGAGATTCTGAAGCCACATGGAAAAAGGTGTTATGGTCAGATGAGACTAAAATTGAATTATTTGGCCTAAACACCAAACTATATGTCTGGAGGAATCCAATACAGTTGAAAAGGTGAAGGTGGGTGAAGAGGGTGCTAAGCAGCAAACACTAAACAGTAAAGTTCTCAAGTAGTCTGTTAAAAAGAGATTTTATAAAACATTTACTAAATGTTTAATTCTAAAAGACAAATTCGCAATCATAAATAAAACAAATTAAATATATAAAATTCAGCTATAAAATGTATAAGGGACATTTCCCTATGATCCAATATATATATATATATATATATATATATATTATGTGTCCATTAAAAATTCTCTGAGAGTATCATTTGGGTTAAACCACCTGTGTATCCAATATGTAAAAATACAGAGTGAATTTCACTATAAAAGCACTGATAACCTATAAGCAGAGCAACAGTGGTGAACTTTGTTGCTCGTTTGGCCACAAGAAACAGTACTCCTTAGTGTAGCTCTAAAGTTTCAACGTTTATCAAAGCAAAAAAGATCGCTTGTATTACCTGACCCTGGTTCACTTCTTCTTTTACCGTGTGCCCTGCGCTCACATAAAGCGGATCGATCGTCCCAAGCCGTATTACACACTTTGTGTGAACCTGGTGAAACTTCCTGCTTCTTATTGTAGAGGTTTCCTGGCATAACGGTATCTCTCAGTGCCGATCACGTGACCTAGGGTCGGCCTCCTGACCCTGGTTTTCTTCTTCTTTTAACGTATGCCCTGTACTCACATAAAGCGGATCAATCACCTCCCAAACAGTATTACACAGTTCATGTGAACCTGGTGAAACTTCCTGCATCTTAGTGTAGCGGTTTCCTGGCGTAACAGTTTCTCTCAGTGCCGATCACGTGACCTAGGGTCGTCCTCCTCTGAACACACAGCAGTCTCCACAAGGAGCTTCCTGTCAGTATTTTCTGCCGTAATTTCCTACAATAGTAATGAAGTTGCTATGGGAAAATGTCTAGTGCGTTCCATGAAATCCAATACAGATAACCCCATCCAAATAAAATCATATCTACAGTAAAGCACGGAAGTGACAATATCCTGTTATGGGGGTGTTTCTCTGCAGCAGGCACTGGAGCGCTTGTCAGGTTAGAAGGAATAATGGATGGGGCAAAATACTGTCAAATTCTTGAGGAATATCTGCTGCCCTCTGTTAGGACGTTGTCAATGGGAAGAAGGATTACCTTCTGACATGACAATGTATGTACTGGGTACTTGTAAAGCACGGCTAATCACCCGTAAGGTTATCAAGGCGTTGCTCATTTTATTGACCTCAGAAGGATGAAAGGCTGAGTGGACCGCGTCGGAGATCAAACCTGCAACCCTTGGGTTGCTACAGAACTCAACTACAGTCCCTTATCATGCTGAGCTATCTGTCCGCCTGACAATGACCAAAAGCACACAGCAAAAATGACCACAAAGTGGTTGAAGGAGAAAAAGGTGAATGTCCTTGCATGGCCTAGTCAGAGCCCAGACTTAAACCTCATTGAATATCTGTAGCATGACTTGAAGACTGCAGTCCACAAACGTTAACCATCAAATGTAATGGAACTGGAGCAGTTCTGCAAAGAAGAGTGGGCAAATATTGGACGGTCTAGATGTGCAAAGTTAGTAGACACACATTGAGAATTTTATATAAAATGTTTAGTTTTGCATAATAAAACAACCTTTTCAATATATTTGCATTATTTATTTTGCCCCTTTTTAGTGTATTTAAGCTCTAAGAATTGAACAATTTCTACTTCTCTGAACATGAAAGGCACCCTGATGACTCTTGAAGGTTAACCCTGCTGCATATATTTCCCTAATTGGCTTTTTCAGATAACAGCTACAAAACAATACATTTTATGCTTTCTTTTTGACAATGGCTTGCCTTGTTGTCTTTGGACTAAAGCGAAGATTGGCTCCTTCAAATAAAGCAAATGGTGAAAGGAGTTTGGCTATTGAAAAATAATTGCCGTAAAAAGTTGTTAATTTATTTTAGTTTTTTTAAAAATTAAGACTTGGTTGAAATGTTATTCTACAGTATCACAACAGAAATGTCTTGAAATGACAAGGTGCTACTATCCCTTAAAAGCAATAATCTAGTAAATAATTAAACCTTCATGATTCAGATAGGACACCCAATTTTAAACAACATTACAATTTACTTTTATCATCAAATGTGTTTTGTTCTCTTGATACTCTTTGTCAAGAGCTAAACCTAGGTAGGCTCATATGCTAATTTCTAAGCCTGTGAAGCCACCTCTTATATCAGGGCATTTTGACAAGTTTGTCACACCTAGAGAGTGCCTGTTTATGTGTGTCATATAGATACCATTGTGCTTACTCCTGTGGAGTTACCTATGAGTCAGCACTGACTTGTTAAAATACAAGTCTGTCAAAATAACTGAAATAAGGGGTCAGTCTACAGAGGCTTAGCTGCAAGGTAATCATAGAGGTACAAAGTATATCAATATAACTGTGTAGGTTATGCAAATCAAATGAATGGGTAATAAAGGGATTGTCTATCTTTTTAAACAATAAAAATTCTGGAGTAGACTGTCCCTTTAACTGGAGATAGGTTTGTGTTCCCTTTTTTAAATCAGAAGTTAAGAAATCTAGATGATACAATAAGTATAAATTACATCTATCAAGGGCTTTTAGCAGAATTAAGGAATTGTGTAGCCGAGGGATCATAGTATGAGATTAAATTATTGCTGATTTTTGCTGAGTAGGCAAAAATGAATAAAGGACATTAGGACATGCTTAGTGGCAAGACTGGAATCTAGGTCAATTAAATTATATTTAAAAGCATAGAAATGAAGACATCTTTGATTAATCCCATATTATTAATCACAATATTATCTGTCAGTAGCCTAGATAATGTAAACATTGAGAGAGCTTAAAGGGACATAAAGTTGCAATTAGAAAAATTTCTAATGCGTCAGAAAATTTAATTATTTCACTATCGCCTGCGTATACCACCTGTGTATGCCACAAAAAGGGTTAGACACATAGTTAAAATACTACAAACTGTAAAAAATTCAGCAACGATCTTATGGAGAGTGGGTTACAAGAATTACCTTGAACCACTGCAGGAGGTGGCATCACCACTAGGGATGGGCGAATGTTTTGCAACATTTGAAAAAAGAAACAATTTTTAACACATTTGTTCGTTTGTTTCGAATGTTTGCATAAGATTCTAAAATCCGTTTAATGTAATAGTATTTCTAAAGCTTTCTTTAAATGTAAGATTCGATTCAAATTTTTCTAATAATTCAATTCAAATTATGCAATATTCAAATTCGAAAATTTGTAATTTATATATTCATAATAGTATTTCTAATGCTTTCTTTAAATGTAATATTCAAATTATGCAATTTTCGAAATAGAAACATTCAAATTGATATATTTGTATCTATTATGTATCAATTAACTAAATCCCCTACCACATGAACTATTGAACTTTTCAATAGTATTTGTTAAATCGAATGTTACATTCAAAATTTCGAATGTGGACATTAGATCTAATTGTAAACATTTGAATTTGAAAGTGACATTCGAAAACTGTAAATAGCATTAGATTATAGAATTTTTAAGAATATTCATTCTTATCAACATTCGCCAAAGAGTCCAAGGGGCCGTTTTATCATCAGTTTGTCCGACATCATCTGCTCAGCGGATCATGTCCGACAGACATCAATGAATGGTGACAGCATACGCTATAGGCATTTAACATTGGACAAGTAGTTCTAGTGAACTGCTTGTGCAATGCCACCCCCTGCAGATTTGCGGCCATTGGGCTGCTAGCAGGGGGTGTCAATCAGGGGCATCAAGCTCCATTCCAAGAGTCTACAATAGCCAAATCACTGCGGCTAAAAAAAAAGAAAAAAGAAAATTAACAGTAATAAAAATCCAAAGTTTATAAAAAAAAAAAAAAAGTTAAAAACATGTACACAGAAAAAATAGTATCCGAGTACATCCAAACAAAAGTATGCAGTAGAGATCAAGGCCCTAATGCAGTCGCATTTCATGCACATGTGCATTCAATCTCTCCTGCATATTTAATGTGTTTGGGTGCACTCCTGTACCTGTTTTTAATTTTTTTTAAATAAATTTTGGATTTTTACAGCAGTTTTTTTTGTTTTTTGAGCTGCAGTACGTTGGCTATTGTGGAACACATAGCTGAAATACACTGCTGACACCAAGCTGAACATGACTGGTGCTTGTCAGTTATGCACATATGCCATTCCTTATTGGCTTAGAGGCTGTGTTCAGCTCTGAACAGAAGTGTATTACCATCCCAGAGCTGATTATGCATTTAAATCTCTTTGTGGGGTTGCACATAAGTATAGGCAAGCGATAGTGCAATTAGAAAATGATCTAATGTAGGCAAGTGCATTTGTTCATTTGTTTGTGAAGCGAATGGGCAGCAGCATTAGGCTATTTTCTACACAAATTTTTATTGTGGAAGTACAACACACAAAGATCCGGATTTGCACAGATTTTGGGCTAGATTACAACTGAAAGGCTAATTTATTGCACCCACAAATGGTAGCAATTAGCGCTTATAACATTAACCAGAGATCAGACCTCTAGTTAATTTTGTAAATGTGCCCCAAATGCCCCCTAAATACAGTGCTGTGTATTTTTAAAAAATAAATAAAAATGATAGCATTTTTATTTTTTAGTAAAATAACTGGTGTGGTGAGACATTGAAAAGCACCTTTAAATTGCAGTCTGTGCGTTCCCAGTAAATATATGCTTATATACATATATATATATTTATGTGTTACTATGTGTATGGCACCCTGCCGAAACGCGTCAGTCTTGTTTTTCTAAGGGGTACTGTCCCTCTATGTTTTAATATGGAAGAATAAAAGTTACTTTTTATTTTCAAAATTACTGGCGACTCTTCCTTAAGGAAATATATGCACATAGTAACACATATATATATATATATATATATGTATAACAGTTCGCGTTCGCATTGCTGTCAACTTGTTATACCAGCGCACATTATAGTGCACTGGTATTACTCAGTGGAGCACAAAAATCACTTTCACAGAAGAGATATTTAGAGCTTTAATTGAAATCTGGCCCTTTGTGTGTTGCACTTTCACACAAATAAATCTGAAATAGCCAAATAGCGCTGCCCACATTCATATTCTGCACTCATTTCCCGAAAGAATGAACTAATGCATTTCTGATGCATTAAACCATTTTCTTTTTTGTCTCATTATGAGACCCATTTATCAAGCTCCGTATGGAGCTTGTGGGCCCGTGTTTCTGGCGAGTCTTCAGACTTGCCAGAAACAGCAGTTATAAAGCAGTGGTCTAAAAACCGCTGCCCCATAACCCTACCGCCTGCTCTGAGCAGGCGGACAGGAATCGCCACAATTCAACCCGGTCAAGTACGATCAGATTGATTGACACCTCCCTGCTGGTGGTCCATTGGCCTCGAGTCTGCAGGGGGCAGCGTTGCACCAGCAGCTCACGGAATGCGTATTGCTCTCCGCATTCAGCGAGGTCTTGCGGACCTGATCTGCACTGTTGGATCAGGTCCGCAAGACCGTTGTTAAAAAGGCCTCTATGTCTCTTGTTTTTGTGTTATGCTATGGAGCTCTGTAAAGGTAAGTGGCTGAGATTAAAATATTCATGAGCATGGCTTCACCTTACTTTTCTAATGTTTGGTTAGAGGGCATTCCTACATGAACATTGAATGGCTAAAGGGGCATGAAACCCAATTTTTTTTTCATAATTCAGATAGAGAATACGATTTTAAAAAAGTTTCCAATTTACTTCTACAGGGAGTGCAGAATTATTAGGCAAATGAGTATTTTGACCACATCATCCTCTTTATGCATGTTGTCTTACTCCAAGCTGTATAGTCTCGAAAGCCTACTACCAATTAAGCATATTACGTGATGTACATCTCTGTAATGAGAAGGGGTGTGGTCTAATGACATCAACACCCTATATCAGGTGTGCATAATTATTAGGCAACTTCCTTTCCTTTGGCAAAATGGGTCAAAAGAAGGACTTGACAGGCTCAGAAAAGTAAAAAATAGTGAGATATCTTGCAGAGGGATGCAGCACTCTTAAAATTGCAAAGCTTCTGAAGCGTGATCATCAAACAATCAAGCGTTTCATTCAAAATAGTCAACAGGGTCGCAAGAAGCATGTGGAAAAACCAAGGCGCAAAATAACTGCCCATGAACTGAGAAAAGTCAAGCGTGCAGCTGCCAAGATGCCACTTGCCACCAGTTTGGCCATATTTCAGAGCTGCAACATCACTGGAGTGCCCAAAAGCACAAGGTGTGCAATACTCAGAGACATGGCCAAGGTAAGAAAGGCTGAAAGACGACCACCACTGAACAAGACACACAAGCTGAAACATCAAGACTGGGCCAAGAAATATCTCAAGACTGATTTTTCTAAGGTTTTATGGACTGATGAAATGAGAGTGAGTCTTGATGGGCCAGATGGATGGGCCCGTGGCTGGATTGGTAAAGGGCAGAGAGCTCCAGTCCGACTCAGACGCCAGCAAGGTGGAGGTGGAGTACTGGTTTGGGCTGGTATCATCAAAGATGAGCTTGTGGGGCCTTTTCGGGTTGAGGATGGAGTCAAGCTCAACTCCCAGTCCTACTGCCAGTTTCTGGAAGACACCTTCTTCAAGCAGTGGTACAGGAAGAAGTCTGCATCCTTCAAGAAAAACATGATTTTCATGCAGGACAATGCTCCATCACACGCGTCCAAGTACTCCACAGCGTGGCTGGCAAGAAAGGGTATAAAAGAAGAAAATCTAATGACATGGCCTCCTTGTTCACCTGATCTGAACCCCATTGAGAACCTGTGGTCCATCATCAAATGTGAGATTTACAAGGAGGGAAAACAGTACACCTCTCTGAACAGTGTCTGGGAGGCTGTGGTTGCTGCTGCACGCAATATTGACGGTGAACAGATCAAAACACTGACAGAATCCATGGATGGCAGGCTTTTGAGTGTCCTTGCAAAGAAAGGTGGCTATATTGGTCACTGATTTGTTTTTGTTTTGTTTTTGAATGTCAGAAATGTATATTTGTGAATGTTGAGATGTTATATTGGTTTCACTGGTAAAAATAAATAATTGAAATGGGTATATATTTGTTTTTTGTTAAGTTGCCTAATAATTATGCACAGTAATAGTCACCTGCACACACAGATATCCCCCTAAAATAGCTAAAACTAAAAACAAACTAAAAACTACTTCCAAAACTATTCAGCTTTGATATTAATGAGTTTTTTGGGTTTATTGAGAACATGGTTGTTGTTCAATAATAAAATTAATCCTCAAAAATACAACTTGCCTAATAATTCTGCACTCCCTGTATTATCAAATTTGCTTTGTTCTCAAGTTATTCTTTGTTTAAGAGATAAATAGATGTAGCGTGCACGTCTGAAGCACTACATGACAGGAAATAGTGCTGCCATCTAGTGCTCTTGATAATGTATTGCATTGTTTCAAAACTGCTGCCATATGGTGCTGCCGACATATGCACGCTCCTGAATGTACCTTTCTGCTTTTCAACAAAGAATAAAAAGAAAACAAAGAAAATTTGATAGTAGAATTAAATTGGAAAGTTGTTTAAAATTGTATGCTCTATGTGAATCATTAAAGAAAAATGTTGAGTTTTATGTCCCTTTAAGTGAGGTACCAATACATGATAGGACTTACATGGAATGAGAACTCCAAGCATTGCCGAAAAACAATAATTACAACACAACACTTCATTAACTGTTTGCAAAATGGATTATGCAAATGTCTGTAATTGTAAAATATTTGCATGTCTGTTTTGTTAGGGTAAAGAAGTCATGCTGGATAGAACCAAAGCTGTTTCCTGGAGCTGGTTATTGGTGTTCCAGGTGTGGCCAGGGTTTTTGTCTATACTTGAGCCTTACATGCAAATGTATTAAGTATCATGTTTCAAGGTCATGCATCACTATTTTCAAGCTGATAATAATTTTATTTTTTTTAATTTATTTCACTTGAAATGTTTTCAAGTTTTCTTTGTGCATATGTAAGTTTTTTTTTCTTCTTTAATTGGTTAGATCTGTAGTGTTTTAAAAGTGGTTTTGTGATGAAGGTAACAGTGGCAGTTTGTAAGGGGGGAGCAAACAACTTAATATTTTATTTTGCACCCCCATTGGGCTGAGGGGAAGAGTAAGAAGATACATATTAATTCTCCATACCAACCTTTTTAGGAAGGTCACACCACACAACTTCCAAAACACAAGCACAGTCCACCTAGCTCTGTCCTTGGAATACCTGCAACTCTACTTCCCCCTGCCCATTGAACACCCAAAATGATGCAGCCCCCCATGCTGTTCCAACCAGTGGGACACCCACCTCTAAGCCCAGTAGTGTTTGCTTCTCCATTATAAGGTTTCTGGAACTGTCACTGGCTGGTAAAGTTCACAGTGGAAATTGTTCTATGCGCTGGGAAGTGAATAGTGCTGAGATAGATGCTTACCCACTGATTATAATTAGGGTGACCATTTTGCCGTTTTAAAAAGGAACACATATTAAAAATACATATGTCAGGGTTCTTATACAGATCATTTCTTTAACCCCTTAGTGACCAGAGCACTTTTCCATTTTCTGTCCGTTTGGGACCAAGGCTATTTTTACATTTCTGCAGTGTTTGTGTTTAGCTGAAATTTTCCTCTTACTCATTTACTGTACCCACACATATTATATACCGTTTTTCTCGCCATTAAATGGACTTTCTAAAAATACCATTATTTTCATCATATCTTATCATTTACTATAAAAAAAATTATAAAATATGAGGAAAAATGGAAAAAAAACACACTTTTTCTAACTTTGAACCCCAAAATCTGTTACATATCTACAACCACCAAAAAACACCCATGCTAAATAGTTTCTAAATTTTGTCCTGAGTTTAGAAATACCCAATGTTTACATCTTCTTTGCTTTTTTTGTAACTTATAGGGCCATAAATACAAGTAGCACTTTGCTATTTTCAAAACATATTTTTTTCAAAATTAGCGCTAGTTACATTGGGACACTGATATCTTTCAGGAATCCCTGAATATCCATTGACATATATATATTTTTTTTTAGAAGACATCCCAAAGTATTGATCTAGGCCCATTTTGGTATATTTCATGCCACCATTTCACCGCCAAATGCGATCAAATACAAAAAATTGTTCACTTTTTCACAAATTTTTTCACAAACTTTCAGTTTCTCACTGAAATTATTTACAAACTGCTTGTGCAATTATGGCATAAATGGTTGTAAATTCTTCTCTGGGATCCCCTTTGTTCAGAAATAGCAGACATATATGGCTTTGGCATTGCTTTTTGGTAATTAGAAGGCCGCTAAATGCCACTGCGCACCACACGTGTATTATGCCCAGCAGTGAAGGGGTTAATTAGGGAGCATGTAAGGAGCTTTTTGGGGTATTTTTAGCTTTAGTGTAGTGTAGTAGACAACCCCAAGTATTGATCTAGGCCCATTTTGGTATATTTCATGCCACCATTTCACCGCCAAATGCGATCAAATTAAAAAAAACATTACATTTTTCACAATTTTAGGTTTGTCACTGAAATCATTTACAAACAGCTTGTGCAATTATGGCACAAATGGTTGTAAATGCTTCTCTGGGATCCCCTTTGTTCAGAAATAGCAGACATATATGACTTTGGCGTTGCTTTTTGGTAATTAGAATGCTGCTAAATGGCGCTGCGCATCACACGTGTATTATGGCTAGCAGTGAAGGGGTTAATTAGGTAGCTTGTAGGGAGCTTGCAGGGTTAATTTTAGCTTTAGTGTAGAGATCAGCCTCCCACCTGAAACATCAGACCCCCTGATCCCTCCCAAACATCTCTCTTCCCTCCCCTACCCCACAAATGTCCCCGCCATCTTAAGTACTGGCAGAAACTCTGCCAGTACTAAAATAAAAGGAAAATTTGTGCATTTTTGTGCATTTTGTTTTAGCATATTTACATATGCTTCTGTGTAGGATCCCCCTTAGCCCCCAACCTCACTGATCCCCCACCCAACAGCTCTCTAACCCTCCCCCTCTGACTTAATGTGCGCCATCTTGGGTACTGGCAGCTGTCTGCCAGTACCCATTTTAGTGAAAATATGTGTTTTTATTAAAAAAATTTCCTTTTTCTGTAGTGTAGCTTCCCCCCCCCCCAATACCAACCCCCCACCCCTTCCAGATCGCTTAAATGCTTTTTTTTAAAAAATGTTTATTTAATTTTTTAATACCCTTTACTCTTTACTTTTTTTCTGTAGTGTAGCGGTTCCCACCCGCTCCCGCCCCGTGCACGCGCCCGCCCGCCACCCACCGTGCACGCGCGCGCGCCCGTGCGCGCACCCGAAGGCTCCGCCCCCGATCCCGCCCCCCTCCACCTTCCAGATCACACCGATGGCCGCCCACCCGCCTCCCAAGTCGGCTCCCACCCACCAACGATACCGGCCATCGATGTCCGGTGCAGAGAGGGCCACAGAGTGGCTCTCTCTGCATCGGATGGCCAGAAAGTGTTATTGCAGGATGCCTCGATGTTGAGGCATCACTGCAATAACCGGAAAGCAGCTGGAAGCGAGCAGGATCGCTTCCAGCTGCTTTCCAGACTGAGGACGTGCAGGGTACGTCCTCAGGCGTTAACTGCCTTTTTTTAGAGGACGTACCCTGCACGTCCTCGGTCATTAAGGGGTTAAACAGCCCTGAAAAAAGCCCATACATATGTATTTTTCATATGTGTCCCTTTTTAAAGCAGTAATATGGTCACCCTAATTATAATGGTATAATGGAGAGTAGACCAGTGCAGGGGGTAAAAATTCAGTTTGTTCGAAAGATTTCTTTCATATTTTTTCAAACATTCAGTTTGGCTGAATTTTGTTCATGCAGGAATTTGGCTTGGATTCAGATTTGTTATGATTATTTCCAATGAGAACAGCTAATATAGCAAATTAATATTAATAAAAATCTAACAATTAAAATAACCTATATTACAATGTTAAACCAACATACAACTCTATATGACTAAAATCCAGCATTTAGTTCCTGACCGCCTGCTCTTAACATCTGTCAATAGTAATACTATGGCAGGATTGGACAGGGGACAATGGAAAAATGAATGGTCTGTACATCCTTACAAACAAAGGAGCTTATTAGCCAAACAATATAACTCGTTCCCCCCATACCTGCACTTTTTTTGCTGCCAAACAACGTAAACAAATCAATTTTGTCAAGCAATCACTTGTTTCTCGTCCGTTTCATCCAATTATGTACTTGGTTGTTGATCTATCAAATGATTTGATGAATAAGCAAAATAGGACAAGTTTGCATTTGTCCACAGCCTGTATGCGCATCTATAATGACTCACAAGTCACTGATGTGGTGAAAGAAGAGAACGAATCATCCTGAATTGTGTCAATTTCAAATGGTGATGTTGAGGCAAGTTTCTTCTGTTAGATATTAGTTTTACCAATGTGATTGAATGAATCTTGAATATATTCTCCATAAAATAACAGCAATTAAATATATTTTATTTACTATAAATCTTTCCTTAAAGGGACATGGAACCCAACATTTTTCTTTCATGATTTAGATAGAACATACAATTTTAAACAACTTTTCAGTTTACCTCTATTCTAATTTCTTTCATTCTCTTAGTATCATTTGTTGATTGAGCAGCAATGCACTACTGGTTTCTAACGGAATACATGGGTGAGCCAATGATAATCGTTATATATATATATATATATATATATAGACAGCAGGCAGGCCAACACTCACGGTTAACATTTCATCCACCCAGGGTGCTTCCATGGTATTGATAGTAGTAAAGAATGGGGATGCACTCGCCAGGATTTCCCAAGTTATTTTTAATATAACGTTTCGGGGTGTTACCCCCTTCGTCAGACAATATGGTATTGTTATTTTGTATTGTCTGACGAAGGGGGTAACACCCTGAAAGGTTACATTAAAGGTAACTTTGGAAATCCTGGCGAGTGCATCCCCATTCTTTACTCTCTCTCTCTCTCTCTCTCTCTCTATATATATATATATATATATATATATGCAGCCACCAATCAGCAGCTAGAACCTAGGTTGTTTGCTGCTCCTGAGCTTACCTAGATAAACCTTTCAGCAAAGGATAACAAGAGATGGAAGCAAATTAAATAATAGAAGTAAATTGGAAAGTTGTTTAAAATTGTATGCTCTGTCTGAATCATAAATGTCTAATTATGACTATACTGTCCATTTAATATATGCCAGAATATGTTTTGTTTAATCCTTAAAAACAAAATCCAGTTTACTGGGAAAAAAAATATTATTTTACATTTTCTTTTTTTTCTATTATATTTGTCTGTTTTCCTTTCAGAATATGTGTATGCCTTATAAATAAATTAGTTTGATTATGGCAATAGTAATAATATAATGTGTTTTTTCTGCAGAAGTAGCACAGCTATAGATGGCTCAAATTGCTTTTCTAATTGGATATCCATATGTGGTCACACTAAAATTTTAGTGAGGCTTTTCCTCCACTTAAACAACAGTCATTCTTTAATTTAGCCAACTAAAACAGTCTCTCAGGAAAGGGCAACTTCAGCTGTTTTAAATGCTGTTGCTGAAATTAAAATGAGATATAGGTGTAAAATATTTAGAGTAAACTGATCCTAGCTCAGGCTTCAAAGAGTGCCAAATAGCCACTTGTTTTATACATTTGGATAACTAACATATTACTTTATTTCATTCTCATTATTGTTCACTGTTATGTAATTTAAGGAATTATTACTGCCTAGTAGATAGGGTGTAACTTTATTGTATTTATTTTCTGGCAAGTATCATTCTTCATCCTTTTACTTTCTTTACACTTTTTGAAAAATGTCCACCTATATGTTCCAGCTAGGATTGCCAGGTATCCAGTATTAAAAAAGATCACATATTTTCTCCCAAAATTATTTCTTCTTGTGTATTAGGGTATGTTACATTATTAAGATTACCTAATTATTGGATTGCACCTGCTGTTAACAGATAACAAATTTATGAGATTATGCCTATCTATCTATCTATCTATCTATCTATCTATCTATCTATCTATCTATATCAGCAGATAACAATTTTTGAACTTATATATTTAAATGTATATCTATCTAGCTCTTCCAGTTTTGCTTTTAATCTTAGCTGAGTACTTGCAGGTGAGACTTCCTCTGTGTTTTGTATTAATATGTTTTGTAATTTTCCCTATGGACCTTGCACCCAGACTTGTCTCTGGGGACAGTGCAGCTATCTGTGAGTGCTATAGAGCACCCAGGGTTGTACATGTTGCAGGGTCATGGGATGTGTACCCAGTCCAGTCTGAGAGTGCAGTCCCCTTCCATGATATATATATATATATATATATATATATATATATATATATATATATATATATATATATATAAGATTTACTCTTAAACAAAGAATACAAGGAAAGCCAAAAAAAATTGTAATAGAATTAAATAAGAAAGTTGTTTAAATTGAATGCTCTGTAGTTTTATTTTGATTTTACTATCCCTTTAATTTTGTTTTGACAGTAATGGTTTAAAAAACATTTTAGTGTAAAATAAATATTATATTTAATTAAAGAATGTGTTAAACACATTCTAACATAAAGTAATTTGTTAAAAAATTAAATCCTGAAAAAAAAAAGCTGTATTTTATTTAACAATAGTAAGTCCTTATCTCTGAAAAGTCCATGGAAGTGGTGCATAGATAAAGCATGCAGTTAAAAATGTGCGCATATTAAAGGGTGTCAAACAGAACACCATTTACATTATACAAAATCTGTACAGTTTATAACGGAGATTCATCTTTTGTAAATTGCTTGTCAAATTTGAGTTGATTCACGCAGAAGAAATTGGAATGCAGTTGACTTTATACTTTGATTGAACTAGTCTAAATTGAATGACTAAATACATTTTACAGAAAGCAGATCCTTTTAACATGTTTTTATTTTATATTGTTATATATGAAAATAAAATAATATCATTGGTAGATTAAAAAATCAGATTAGCTGTGGTTTAAAAATAAGATCATTTATTTAGTTTCAATATGTCTCTTCCATTAAAAAAATGTGCATTTGAAATTATAAATTTTAATTGTGGGGCTGGAAAGTTTTTATCTACCACAAAAATTAAGAAATCATTTAATACAATTTTCATTTTCTGGTAATATACTTTCATCCACTGATTTGATAACTGCAATACAATATTCAAATAACAATTTGAGCTAAATTGAAACCTGTTTCAACAGATTACCAAAGCAAACATCCCTAGTTGACAACTTAAAAGCTAAACATAAAATTAATTTTTCTTAGCGTTGAGAAACCTGCACCACACAACCCTGATTAGTATAAATATGCTCTTTTGTTACTGATTTTCCTTTCTCTAGTCTCCATAGATGTCCCCCTATTGCCCCTGTACCTTATCCCTTAGGTTAAATGCCTGTTACAAAATATTTATCATCAAGATTACGAAGACCTTGTTGCTTTATTTTGTGCATATTTTTATAATGGCCTTTTCTGACTTTAAACAAATTTTTGCTTTCAAAAGATGAACTTTACTGCCATCTGCTGGATGCAATTTTTTTTTTCCAAAAAGCATTTTGAGCCAGTAACCATGGTTGCCCACAGTTCTGTGTTGTTAAGGAGACTGAGCTAACACATTGTATAATCCACCGTCTTACAACATATTATTGCATTTTTTTTCTTTCTGTATTTTACTGTTAATGTATTTTGTTTGGCGACTTGCTAATCATCTGTGTTAAGATGGAGTGTATAATCCTTGCACGCCATAGCTCCCAAAAATGAAATTTCAAGGAGTCTAGAGTGTGCGTACTGCAAATAGGATTAGCAATTAATGTAAGTCAGAAGCAAAGGAAAAGCCTCATCTTTTCTAATGAGCAACGCTGTTGGCACAAAATGGGTGGCATTAAAAAGAACTGCATTGCTTAAATGATCCCTTGTAGAAATTGGGAAGAGAAAAATCTGAACCTCTGACTTTAAAAATGTTTGCTGATTATTTTTTAAACTTTATTTATATCTAAATATGTGTATATGTGTGTGTGTGTGTGTATGTGTGTATATGTATGTGTGTATGTATGTGTGTGTATATGTATGTGTGTATGTGTGTATATGTATGTGTGTGTGTGTATGTGTTTGTGTGTGTATATGTGTGTACGTGTGTGTGTATGTGTGTATATGTATGTGTGTATGTATGTGTGTGTATATGTATGTGTGTATGTATGTGTGTGTATATGTATGTGTGTATGTGTGTATATGTATGTGTGTGTGTATGTGTTTGTGTGTGTATATGTGTGTACGTGTGTGTGTGTGTGTTTGTATGTGTGTGTACGTGTGTGTACGTGTGTGTATGTGTTTGTATGTGTGTGTGTATGTGTGTATGTGTGTGTATGTGTGTGAATATGTATGTTTGTGTATATGTATGTGTGTATGTGTGTGTGTGTGTGTGTATGTGTGTGTATATGTGTGTACGTGTGTGTGTGTGTTTGTATGTGTGTGTACGTGTGTGTATGTGTGTGTATGTGTGTGTGTGTATGTGTGTATGTTTGTGAATATGTATGTGTGTGTATATGTGTGTATGTGTGTGTATGTGTGTATGTGTGTGTGTATGTGTATGTGTGTGTATGCGTGCGCATGTATGTATGTGTGAATTTAATATATGTTTTTATTTCTTTAAGGGATCATTTACAATATATTTTATGCAGCATTTAATGTAATTTGATTATATTCAGCTCTGTTGAAATCTTGTTGCGCTATTTATCACTCCTGTTTGCACACTATCTGAGCTCAACTTTGGATTTTTGCGCATGTGGGGTACTGTGCGAATTACAAGTTGAAAGTAAAATGTTTTAATTCACCCTGTAACCCGAAGCCATAGTTAGAATATTACAACCACTTTAACCTATTCTTCCATAGACTTCCATGGAGCACAAAAAATGGTTAAAAAAACACCCTTAGCTGAGCGCAAACCTGATTGCATTTTCTCATGATTATATACAGGTATAGATATATATATATATATATATATATATATACACATACAGTATATATATATATATATATATATATATATATATACTAGTCCTAAAGCCCGTTCACACGGGCCATTTTTTGCAGTACAGCGGTCCCACCCATTGCGCTCTCTCCCTCCCCCTCTCTTTTGCACTCTCTCTCTCCCCCCTCTCTTTTGCTCTCTCTCCCCCTCTCTTTTGAGCTCTCTCTCCCCCTCTCTTTTGAGCTCTCTCCCCCCTCTCTTTTGTGCTCTCTCTCTCCCTCCTTCTCTTTTGCGCTCTCTCTCTCTCCCCCTCTCTTTTGCGCTCTCTCTCTCCCCCTCTCTTTTGCACTCTCCCTCCCCCCTCTCTTTTGCGTTCTCTCTCCCCCTCTCTTTTGCTCTCTCTCCCCCTCTCTTTTGCGCTCTCTCTCCCCCCATCTCTTTTGCGCTCTCTCTCCCATCTCTTTTGCACTCTCTCTCCCCCATCTCTTTTGCGCTCTCTCTCCCCCTCTCTTTTGAGCTCTCTCTCTCCCCTATCTCTTTTGCGCTCTCTCCCCCTCTCTTTTGAGCTCTCTCCCCCCCTCTCCTCTCTCTCCCCTCCTCTCTCTCCCCTCCTCTCTCTCTCTCTCTCACCCCCCGCTCTCTCTCTCCCCTCTCTCTCTCTCTCTCTCTCTCTCTCTCCCCCCTCTCTTTTGTGCTCTCTCTCTGCCCCTCTTTTGCTCTCTCTCTCCCCCCTCTCTTTTGCACTCTATCTTTCCCCCTCTCTTTTGAGCTCTCTCCCCCTCTCTTTTGCGCTCTCTCTCCCCCTCTCTTTTGCACTCTCTACCCCCTCTCTTTTGCGCTCTCTTCCCTCTCTTTTGCGCTCTCTCCCCCCCTCTCTTTTGCTCTCTCCCCCCTCTTTTGCTCTTTCTCTCTCCCCCCTCTCTTTTGCGCTCTCTCTCTCCCCCTCTCTTTTGCGCTCTCTCTCACCCCCTCTCTTTTGTGCTTTCTCCCCCTCTCTTCGCACTCTCTCCCCCCTCTTTTGCTTTCTGTCTCTCCCCCATCTCTTTTGCGCTTTCTCTCCCCCTCTCTTTTGAGCTCTCTCTCTCCCCATCTCTTTTGCGCTCTCTCCCCCCCACTCTTTTGAGCTCTCTCTCCCCCCTCTCTCTCCCCCATCTCTTTTGCACTCTCTCTCCCCCTCTCTTTTGAGCTATCTCTCCCCCCTCTCTCCCCCCTCTCTCTCCCTCCCCTCTCTCGCTCCCCTCTCCTCTCTCTCCCTCCCCTCTCTCTCTCCCCCCTCCTCTCTCTCCCCCCTCCTTTCTCTCTCCCCCCCCTCCTCTCTCCCCCTCCTCTCTCTCCCACCTCCTCTCTCTCCCTCCCATCCTCTCTCTCTCCCCCTCCTCTCTCTCCCCCCCCTCCTCTCTCTCTCTCTCTCTCTCTCCCAACTCCTCTCTCTCTCTCTCCCCCCCTCCTCTCTCTCTCTCCCCACATCCTCTCTCTCTCTCCCCCACTCCTCTCTCTCTCCCCTCCTCTCTCTCTCCCCTCCTCTCTCTCCCTCCCCTCCTCTCTCTCTCCCATCTCTCTTTTGTGCTCTTTCTCTCTCCCCCTCTTTTGCTCTCTCTCTCCCCCTCTTTTTTGTTCTCTCTCTCTCCCCCTCTCTTTTGCACTCTCTCCCCCCTCTCTTTTGCTCTCTCTCTCCTTCCTCTCTTTTGTGCTCTCTCTCTCTCCCCCCTCTCTTTTGCTCTCTCCCCCATCTCTTTTGTGCTCTCACCCCCTCCTCTCTCTCACCCCCATCTCTTTTGCACTCTCTCCCCCCTCTCCACTCTCTCTCCCCTCATCTCTCTCTCTCCCCTCCTCTCTCTCTCTCTCCCCCTCTCTCTCTCCCCTCCTCTCTCTCTCTCTCTCTCTCTCCCCCACTCCTCTCTCCCCCCTCTCCTCTCTCTCTCTCTCTCCCCTTTCCTCTCTCCCCCCCTCTCCTCTCTCTCTCACCTCCTCTCTCTCTCCCCTCCTCTCTCTCTCCCCTCCTCTCTTTCTCTCCCCCTCTCTCTTCCCTTCTCTCTCTCCCCATCTCCTCTCCTCTCTCTCTCTCCCACCCTCCCCTCTCTCTCTCCCCTCCTCTCTCTCCCTTCCTCTCTGTCTCTCTACCCTCTCTATCTTGCGACCGCGCCCGACCACGTTCCTTCACGCCAGGTCACGCCCCTTTCACAGCCATTCAAGCCCAGGCCACGCCCCCTTCACACAGGCCATGCCCCCGTTCACGCCCGGCCACGCCCACTTCTGCCGCAGATGAGATCAGCTAGGCCAGGTGTGTTTGTCCTCATGCTGTCTCTACTGCGCATGACAGCTTCGGACAAACACACGTGGCCTTTTATATAATAGGATATATATACAGTATATATACATATATATATATATATATATATATATATATATATATATATATATATATACAGTATATATATATATATATATACAGTATATATATATATATATATATATATATATATACGGGAATATCTATTTATAAATACTTAGAACATATTCCCTATGTGAAGATCATTTGAATGTGAAATATTTACAGTAATTACGCAGTTAACCACTTTATTAAATATGAATATTGCATAAATATGATTTGTCATGTTTTCAGCTACTTGACTGCAAAGGGCTTGAATGCACTTATACATATGTCTATATATGTATATATATTCATTTATGTGTTTATATGTCTGTAAATAAATTTATACGCATATAAATACATAAATACTGTATATATAAACACACAAATAAACACATATAGAGATACATACATATACATCTTTAGACATGTATATATATGTATCTCTATATTAAAGCCCTTTCCATCTTTTCTTCCAACACCTGAGACCTCATTTCTTTTAGCTTTATAACTATTTTTGTACAATTTTTAAAAATTAGTTTTTATTAGATAGTGCTATTATGAGTGTAACTGTACTTTTTAATGTGACACTTTTTTGACTCGCGTAACAGTTACCCAGATCTCTGAGGTCGCTCTATCCTCGCGATCGTTAAATTTAATTGCGCTCAAGTTAAACAGGTTTACTTTTAACTTATAATATCCATGCTACTTCCAACAGGTGCAAACAACCGCGATAAACCCAACATCGCTTGTGCACAACAGTTAGCGCACCACTCGTAATCTAGCCCTTGGTTTTTAAGTGGAAGAGTAAGGTTGAAGGGGTTAAAGCAACATCACAGTCATTTTTACCTGCATAGAAGATAACAGCAATCAAATACTGCATTCAAAATATCTACTTAAAATAAATATTTTATGAGGATTCAGCATTGTCATTTTGTTAGGACAATTTGCAGGGTTTTTCTACTTAAAACAGTCCAGAGATACACCGCTGGAAAATCTGCTTGAGTAATTTTATTTTGGTTGCAGTGGCCACTTATGACCAAGGTAAATGGGCCCTGTCACTGCTCTGACCAAGCAATGTTTAGTATATAACTCAGACAGATAAACTGCAGGATACTTAAAGGGACACTGAACCCAATTTTTTTCTTTTGTGATTCAGATAGAGCATGACATTATAATCAACTTTCTAATTTACTCCTATTATCAAATGTTCTTTATTTTCTTGGTATCTTTATTTGAAATGCAAGAATGTAAGTTTAGATGCCGGCCCATTGTTGGTGAACAACAACCTAGGTTGTCCTTGCTGATTGGTGGATAAATTCATCCACCAATCAAAAACTGCTGTTTAGAGTTCTGAACCAAGAAAACAGCTTAGATGCCCTCTTTTTCATATAAAGATAGCAAGAGAACGAAGAAAAATTGATAATAGGAGTAAATTAGAAAGTTGCTTAAAATTGCATGCTCTATCTGAATCACAAAAGAAATTTTTTGGGTTCAGTGTCCCTTTAAGTATGATGTATGTTCTTTAGACTTTGCAATTTGTTTAATTTGAATAATTTTATATTCTCTGGGGATTTAATTTTAGTTTAATGTTCCTTTAAAGGGACATTAAAATAAAAAATTACACTTTCATGATTCAATTGTGCAGTTTTAAGAGATTTTTCAATTTATTCATGTTATCAAATTTGCTCTCTTTTTTTAACCTGGGGATTGGTGGCTACCAAACATTCTCAGCTAGAACCCAGTAATGCATTCTTTATCAGGAGGTGATGGGTTTAACTCTTTTGCACCAACGGTACTATAATAAAATGCCCTAAGGATTAACTATAGAAATGAGGGTTAAAGGGACATTCTACACCAGAATTGTTATTGTTTTAAAAGATAGATAATCCCTTTATTACCCATTTCCCAGTTTTGCATAACTAACACATTTATAATAATATACACTTTTAACCTCTGTAATTATCTTGTATACAAGCCTCTGCAAACTGCCCCTTTTTTCAGTTCTTTTGACAGACTTGCAGTCTAGCCAATCAGTGCCTGCTCCCAGATAACTTCTCGTGCACGAGCACAGTGTTATCTATATGAAATATGTGAACTTACACCCTCTAGTGGTGAAAAACTGTTAAAATGCAATCTGAAAGAGGTGGGCTTCAAGGTCTAAGAAATTAGCATATGAACCTCCTAGGTTAAGCTTTCAACTAAGAATACCAAGAGAACAAAGCAAAATTGGTGATAAAAGTAAATTGGAAAATTGTTTAAAATTACATGCTCTATCTGAATCATGAACGTTTATTTTGGCCTAGACTGTCCCTTTAATGATTAGTGAGATCTGTGATTAGGGGTTTGGGTTCAATCTTTATGGTTTGGAATTTTGTTTTATGTTCAGTGATAGGGTTAACACAATATTCAAACTAGAAATCAAATGTTCCCTGCTTCATCTCAACAACATCCAAATACCAGGCTTTGGTTTGGCATCTCTATTATTAAGTTGCAGCATCATTTACTATTTTTAACTTTTCAGCATATTTTTGAAATAAGCTTTTTCATGGAATTGAATGCTTACTTATTAGAGAATAATATCAGGGGAGCGTGTTTTGTTGTACCTTGAATAACAGAGAAAGGAAAACAAAATCTTTTTTTTCTGTGAGATTTAGTTTTTTTCAAAAGCAGTTCTGAGCAAGCAGTGCATCATACTGTTTATTTATTGGGCGTCTATACTGCAGGCAGTAAAAGTCACCCTCTGGGTGGATAATAAGGTTTAATAGATTCCCAATAGATGGTAACATTCCCTTAAGATTTAGCAGTCGGGCAGTCTCAAACTATTAATCTTTTTTTTTTTCCTTTCAGCATCAGAAAGAATAAAATAAACAGATATAGACAGACAGTGAAAGAACAATGTACTGTGACCACAGTGTTTATTATTTATTGTCAGTTACAGGATTTTTTTTTAGAATTATTAATAACATATATAAAACATGCTTTTTTTGTCAGAGTTAAATATTAAGCGCTTATTGGTAGACCAAATAAAAGAACAAATTATAGCCAAATGAGGGCTAGATTACAAGTGAGGCACAAATGGTTTTGCGCTAGCCCCTAAATCGCCATGCCCAGACATTGCAAAGTACAAAAATAAACTATTAACCCCTAAACTTCAATCCCCCCACATAGCAAAGTACCTAAATAAACTATTAACCCCTAAACCTCCATCCTCCCACTTTGCAAAGTCATAAACTAACATCTAAACCCCCCAACCTAACACCCCCTAACTTAACCCAAATTAAAAAACCCCTACATTTACAACAAAAAATAACACCTTTTAAAAAAAACTTACCTGTAAAGTTAAAAAAACTAATCTTAACTTTAAAAATAAAAAACCTAACATTACATAAAATAAAACAAACTAAAATTACATAAAATAAAAAAACCCTAACATTACAAAATGATCAAAAGCTTAAGAATAACAAAAATTAAAAAAAAAGTAATTACCAAAAAAAAAATTTAATCCTATTCTAATACCCCCCAAAAAAATAACCCGAAAAGAAAAAACTCTATTATGCGAGTAGTTTGCGCGAGTAGGGTGAGGTTTTTTTCCCCACTTACTTGTCTCCATTAGTTTCTAGGGGGGAATACATGCACACGCATGCAAAAACTCAGGTTAGGACTTGTGCACTTTTCGGGTTACCCCTTGGGCAAAATATTTTTTTTTGCAACTTGTAATACGAGCTGAACCCAACAAGCGTAAAAAGCTTAACGCTAGCAGTGTTTTTGCTAACACAAAACAAATACTGCGCCACTTGTAATTTAGCCCTTAGTGTTGATTTAACATTGTTGTCATGGTATGTAAATGTAGAAGCTAAATATAAAATGTGACTCCCTATAAATGTCTAGATTACACATGAAACACAAAATGCAAGTAGAATGGAGCAATAAAAAAACACAAATACAGTAGAATTGCATAATTAGCAAGTGCATAATAAAAAGACAATGCAATAACACTTACACTAAATTTCAAATAAGCAGTAGATTTTTTTTCTGACAAATTTATTTTTCTCTCCATGTGCCAGCCCCCTGTATCATGCGACAGCCATCAGCCAATCATGTATATGTATACACTGTGAACTTGTGCACATATTTAGAAGTAGCTGGTGCCTCAGCAAGAGTGCGCACAAAAAGTGTGAATAATGGTAATATATTGGTAAGTCTCTTAAAACTTGGCCCCTTAATTAGGTACTACGTTCCCCTATTAAATAAATACACACAGAACATCTCTTGGGCATATAGACCGCAGCTTATTTATTAACAATTTTAACACAACAAATAAATATAAACATCATAAATACCACTGTATTATAACTACCCACGGGCCTTGCCAAGTTATCACTTCTCCACTTTATTTCACACATCCACAGTTCAACCTCTCCTGTCTCCACAGGAGGTACCAAGCCCCTAGTTACCACCCAAACCAGCCAAGCCCCCCGCCAATAGCTGCGAAAACACTAAACAATACATAACAAAAGGGAGGGAGGGAGCTTCTTCCCACCGCCAGGTCCGGATGCAAGGAGGGGGATCACTTCCTGTCCTCACTATTTAAGCTCATCCGAGAGTTCCACCCCCACCAACCTCCATCCGGTCCACTTCCCTGATATGGGGTCAACTGCCCCTCCCCCTATATGCTCCTGGGGCTCTCTTGACCCCTTAATTAGGTACTACGTTCCCCTATTAAATAAATACACACACAACATATCTGGGGTATAAAGGCCACAGCTTTTTTATTAACAATTTTAACACAACAAAAAAATATAAACATCATAAATACCACTGTATTATAACTACCCATGGGGCTTGCCAAGTTATCACTTCTCCACTTTATTTCACCCATCCACAGTTCAACCTCTCCTGTCTCCACAGGAGGTACCAAGCCCCTAGGTACTACCCAAACCAGACAAGCCCCCCGCCACAAGGATGACTCACAGCTGGACACCGCCAACCCATAAGGCCTGTAATACCCCTTTCTTCAAATTAAAATTGAACAAATGGAGGCAAACCTCATTCAAGTGCATCCCATCTTTTAGGAAAAAACAGCTCTCAGATACTCCCTCAAACTCAATGTGTCTTATAGACACCCCCCGTTCTTCACAAAGCTGCTGATGATTCTATTCACATTTATACGAGAGGCATCCAGCTTAACTGGGTCCCATGCCAACCTCCATGACACCCTAAGCTCTATTTCTGACCATATCACAACCAAACCCGGAAACAAGTCCAATAATCTCGACAGGTCCCTCTTTATTCTATCAATCAACTCCTTCTGGGAAATGAAACCCAAATCATTACCCATGGCATGGATCCATAACATATGGGGGGGTGAAATAATCTAGCGTATTCTATAACCTTCAACAAATCATGATCCCACCTTAACCCCCACACCCCAAACCACCTACAAAACCAGTTCCTGTCTAACGTGCAATTTAAACCTATCTGAAGCCCACCTGCCAATCCCCTTAATTCTATCATCAGACATTCCAAGCATTCTGGCCTCAGTGGCAGCCCCTATACGAAATGAATGGGAACAAAATTCTACGGCAGGCAACCCCAATACCGTCAACACTTTCCTCATCACTGCCACAAATTGGAAATGACACAGTGTGTCCCCATTTGCATGGATCAATAATGGTCCCCCACCACCCTGTCGAACCTGTATAAAACTCTAATAAGACATCACAGGGCAACAGGGCCCCCCTATGGCCGACAGTCAGATCACCCTCCCCACCCCAACTTAATCCTTCTTTGACTTTTGCAATCACAGGAACAACCTACCATCCTGAACCCACACATCTCCCATTTGTATCCCACCAATGTCCCACCTCATGGCCCCTACAACCTCAGATACCCGGAAAGCCACAAAAAATGCAAGCACGAACACTAGTCGGAAGAGGACCACCTCATAATGATCCATACATACCCCCGGAAATGCCTCAACCACCTTCTGCAACAGAGAAAACATTACAGGCCGCCGTGCGTCCCTAGAGATCACCCACTTACAAGATCCTCTAGCATACATTCTGACCAAAAAGGACTTTGTGATGTCCTCCCAACCCAAAAACTTGCACAAAAAGGCCAAAGCTGCTAGCCTCTGCCTCACTATCGATCTTGAAACCTCCCAAACCACCATCCACCTCAGCAACACATCTATCCAGGCCCGGGCCGTGAAAGACCTCCCGCTCCCTCTTACTACATCGAACCACTCCAACCATACCTGCAGGTATGCCCTCCAAGTGCTTCCCGACAAAGCCAACCTCACCATTCTCAATCGTCTGGAAAGGCCAGCTTCCACAGATCCTCGGGGAACCTTGCCCCCACCTCTTCTGCCTCTGGTGCCAATTCCCGGAACCTGTACCACTAAAAACGGGAAAGAGAGTCAGCAATGCCATTCAATTTACCAGGTACATGCACCACCCTAAACAACACATAGCACTTCAAACACTCCAACACAAACAATCTGAGAAGAAAAACCACTGGTAGTGAAGAAGCATTCAAGTTGTTAATCGCCATTACCACGCCCATATTGTCTGTATGAAACACGACCTTCCTATCTTGTATGTCCCCTGGCCAAAAAACCAACGCAACCAACAGCAGGAACAGTTCTATGAAAACCAAGTTCTTAGTTAAGCCTGCTCACCGCCATGCCTCAGGCCAGGAATCCGAACACCACTTACCCCCAAGGAAGGCTCCAAAACCATGAGCCCCGGATGCATCCGTAAACAGCTGGACATCTACGGGACCCCCAATACCTTGCTGAATCAAGGATTTACCATTAAACTCATCCAAGAATTGGAGCCAGACCAACAGGTCCGCTCTCAATGGGCTAGTCAGTCGGATGTGGTGAAATTACTCTGTCACCCCCACCGTTGCCAATGACCACCTGCGGTAAAAAACCCCTCCCAACCGGGATGATCCTGCATGCAAAATTCAGCTTACCCAGCATCGACTGCACTTCCTTCAGAGTCAACTTTCTTTTGGACAAGGCCCTTCGCAATGTCTCTCTCAAGTCAATCACTTTCTCGATCGGGAGGCTACATTCCATACTCACAAATCAATCTGGATCCCCAAAAATCTTAACGACACCGCCGGATTTTCAGTCTTGTCGCTCGCCACCAGGATGCCAAACTCCCTTGCCACCCTCTCAAAGGTCCCCATCAATTCCTCACAAACCCGAGACCCCGGTGGGCCAACAAACAAAAAATCATCCAAATAATGTACTAACGAGTTAAATCCCGAAACTTGCCTAACCACCCAATCAACAAAGCAACTAAACTTCTCAAAATAAGAACAGGAAATAGAACACCCCATGGGTAAACAGAGGTCCACAAAATACTCCCCTTCAAACATACACCCCAACAAATGGTGACAAGCCGGATGGACTGGGAGCAATCTGAAGGCAGATTCAATATCAAACTTGGCCAGTAAGGCTCCCCGCCCAGCCCTCCTCACTAAGTCCACTGCATCATCAAATGAGGTGTACCGCACTGCCGCCACATCCGGATCAATCCCATCATTCACTGATGCCCCCTTTAGATAAGACAAATGATGTATCATCAGAAACTGGCCAGGAATCTTTTTGGGTACCAACTCCTGCAGTGACAACCTAAGTTTGGGCAATGGTAACTCCTGAAACGGGCCAGCCATTCGACCCAAACTCACCTCTTTAACCAACTTGTCCCTCAGCACCCCCGGAAATTCCCTTGCAGACTTCAAATTCCCCGGAGCTGGACTCCCCACTTGCTACCCAAACAGAATTCTAAAACCTGAGCTAAATCCCGTTAATAATAACTCTGCATCCCCTTTTTTAGCCCTCAACTTAGCATACCGCTCTAGCCACGGCACCATCTTTTTGATGTCCACTGGCGTCCACACCCGGAACACCCACCTCCCCTGGTTTAGCTCCAACCCTGCCCTTCCTAAAGCATTTTGCATAGGAATGGACACCTCCGCACCCGGAGCATTCATGTTTATACTTGCACGATGTCCCGAAGCAGCATTGACCTTCATTAAACTGGAAGCAGAGCCCCTTCCGGATGGCCACTGCTGCACCATTTCCTGCATTGTTCCCCGTGCTGGGCCCACTGAAAAGAAAAGACTGCGCCCGTAATGGAGTCATAATCTCAAGCCAGATTCCCATATCCCTCTTGTTCCATCAAATGTCGGGCCGGACTGCTATTCTCTGATGGAACTGCTCATCATACCGCCACCAGGCCATTCTCCCGTACGCCCAATAAGCCGCAGAAATCGCATCCAGATAACAGAACAGCTCCGAACCATGATCTGGATACTTCTCAGCCATCACACTCACGAATATGCAAAATACCTTAGACCAGTTAGCAAACATCTTAGGTAACTTGCGGTACCGTTTCTTCCTCTCCTCTTCCACCTTTTTTGCCGTATCCTCTTTTGCATCTTCCTTCACTTCCAAAAATTGATCCAACAGGAGGAGGGAAAACAGTTCCAAAGACTCCCTTTTCCACACTTTTTTTTCTTTCACTTCATTTGTCAGGTGCAGCCCAAGATGGCTGATGGAACACAGGCATGGCCTCCTAAAGGCCTCCTCCAACACCTTCAAGGTACCTGGGACTGCTACAACCAGGGGGGGGCCTGGGCTCCCTGCTGCTGATGTAACCTCCTGTGATGTCCTGTTTTATGCAGGAACTTATGCAGTGTTTTTTAAGCTAAGGGTTTGTTGCTCTTTTAATGAATAAAACAGGCAGTATGATTTGAACTACCTGTTAGATCACTGGTGAGACTTTTACTGAAAGAAAACTTCGTAGATGCCAAGCAGAAGCAAGGAATACATGAGTAGAAACAATCGTTGCAATTATGTATGGAACTTAAAGCAAACAGTTCAGAGATATGATAGAGTAAATGTGTATTTTGGTACACTTAGTATAACATCAGTAGTTGTATCCTTATTGTAACAATCCTCAGGGATGTCTTCACGCACTCACACACTCATACATAAAATATATACAGCACAGTCAGACTATGGAAGTAACCGGTAGATTATACTGCAGAGGTTGTTAGCATGGTAATACGGATGCTTTCCAGAGAGAGATAAGGTAAGAACAGATCCTTTATAAATGGATTAAATATTACCTTAGGTTTGAGGAGAACGGTTTTACCTCTGTGACCGGTATACTGTGTTGGTGTGAGTGCGGCTTCCGGGACGCTGCAAGTAGATCCGGTGGCTTCTTGATCCGGATTGATGAAATAAAAGGATTCCGGTAGAATTGAAGAAATAATGAAATACTTTTGAAAGCAAATTGAAAAGCAAAAGATCCTCACTTACAACTGGTGTTCAGAGAGAAAGTAACAAATGAAGCAAGTTAGAAAATATCAAAAGTAGATTCACAACATGAGGCTTGCGATCAGAAAAGCTCCAAAGAGAAAACAATTTTCAGGCAAGGAATGATTGTTCAGGTGTACCTGATATAGGGTGGAGGAAAGGTAGGCGGGATATACCTTAAAGGTATATCACACACTCCCCCCGCTAAGGGGTCCCCCAATCGACGAGAGGGATGGCTTCAAAGGATACCTGCGATGAAAAGATCTAATCAGACGGGGAGCAGAAATGTCAGTGCTACGATGCCAAGAATTGTCCTCAGGACCAAAACCTTTCCATTTTAGCAAGTACTCTAGGTGACGATTCTTGATCCTAGAATCTAGAATACGGTCCACCTCAAATTCGTCGTGGTCATCAATTTGTAATGCAGTTGGAGTCTGAAGGCTGGTTTGTACAGAAGAATTATAAGGTTTTATCAGAGACACATGTATAGTGGGATGAATCCTATAAGCTGCAGGAAGAGTTAAACATACCGGCATAGGGTTCAAAATTTTATTGATTACAAAAGGTCCAATGTATTGGTTCGCCAATTTCTTAGAGGGTACATGTAGTTTTAGATTCTTTACAGATAGTAACACTTTGTCACCCACTTTATAGACTGGACTGGGTCTGTGACGTTTATCATAATAAGCTTTCTGATAATTCTTTGCATCAGATAAGTGTTTTTTGACTAGGGCTAGTCTTGCTTCAAGTTGTAAAGAGTAGTCTTTAGCAGCTGGTGAGTTTACGTCAGTTTTAGATAGTGTCAAAGTAGTCGGATGATAGCCATAGGTTACATAGAACGGTGTCATTTTTGTTGAGGATGACACCGAATTATTGTAAGAGAATTCCGCCATTGATAAATAATCTATCCAATCATCCTGCAAATGTGAAATGTAACAACGAAGATATTGTTCTAATGTTTGATTTAGTTTCTCAGTCATCCCATTGGTTTGGGGATGGAAGGCTGTTGAATATCTTGGTGTGATTTTTAACAATTTGCATAATGATCTCCAAAAGGATGAGGTGAATTGTGTACCTCTATCTGTTATTATATCAGTGGGTAGTCTGTGGAGTTTCACTATGTGGTTAAGGAAAACATTTGCTGTAGTAAATGCTGAGGGTAACCTTTTTAGGGGTATAAAATGTCCCAATTTTGTTAGATGATCTATGACAACTAATATAGTGTTAAAGTTCCTTGATTTTGGTAGCTCTACAATAAAGTCCATCGAGATCATGGACCAGGGTTTATCCGGAACTGGCAATGGGGTCAACAATCCAATGGGCCCTTTATGATCTATTTTATTTCTAGCACAAGTGTCACAGGAATTAACATAATCTTGGATGGTTTGATTCATTTGGGGCCACCAAAAGTTTCTTCTTGTTTTTTCAATGGTTTTTTGTATTCCGGTATGACCGGATAAAGGTTCATCGTGAGTGTGTTTCAATATTTGTTTTCTTAATGAACAGGGTATATACAATTGATCTTTATGGTTTATTAAACCAGTATTTAGGTTTTTGTGACAGGATTTTGGTGTATTGGTTTCTTTTTCTTGTGCCCTTTTAATCTCTTCCTCTAAAGGTGTTAGGACTCCAATAAATTTTTCGATTGGTACTATTGGAGTCAGGGTCTCTTGAGGTGTCATTTCCTGTACTCTGGATAATGCATCTGCCTTGGTATTCAGGCTTCCTGGTCGGTAAGTGATCAAGAAATTGAACCTATCTAAGAATAATGACCACCTTACTTGTCTGGAAGTTAGAGTTTTGCTTTTCTTCAAATATTCCAGATTCTTATGATCTGTGAAGATTTTAAATGGTTTATGTGTACCTTCCAGTAAGTGCCTCCATTGTTCAAGGGATACTTTTATGGCAAGGAGTTCTTTATCTCCTATACTATAATTATTTTCTGCAGGTGTGAATCTTCTTGAATAATAAGCTACAGGAAATAATTCTGATTTGTTGTCTACTTGTTGAGATAGAACTGCTCCTATACCTGAACTTGAGGCGTCTACCTCTAACACATATTGTAGCTTAGGATCTGGCATGTGTAAGATGGGGGCTTTGGAGAATTGCCCCTTTAAGTAGTCAAAAGCTAATTGGGCCTGTTCGGTCCATTTATATCTTTGTTTCTTACTAGTCAACTGAGTTAAGGGCTTTACTATATCAGAAAAGTTTTTGATAAACTTTCGATAGTAATTGGCAAAGCCAATAAAACGTTGTAGGGCACGAACCGATTTTGGTGTAGGCCATTCTAGTACGGATGAAACTTTATCTGGATCCATTTGGATCCTGTTAGGAGTTATTATGTATCCCAGGAATTTGATTTTGTTCACATGAAATAAACACTTTTCATGTTTGGCATATAACTTGTGTTCCTTCAAGCGCATTAAGACCCAACGTACATGTCTTTCGTGTTCCTGTTCTGTCTTGGAATAAATTAGAATGTCATCTAAATACACTATAATACAAATATCCATTAGATCTCTGAAGATTTCATTAATAAAGTGTTGGAAAGTAGCTGGGGCATTGCTCAATCCAAAAGGCATGACGTTATATTGATATAACCCATATCGAGTCCGAAAAGCGGTCTTCCATTCGTCACCTTTCTTCATTCTGATAAGGTTATATGCCCCTTTTAAATCTAGTTTAGTAAATATTTGTGCTCCTTTTAACCGTTCTATTATCTCTGGTATTAGTGGTAATGGATACCTGTTCTTTATGGTTATGGAGTTTAAAGCCCTGTAATCAATTAGAGGCCTTAGAGTGCCATCTTTGTTTTTTACCAAAAACATGCCTGCTGCAGCTGGAGATGTAGAGTGGGATATGAATCCCTTTCTCAGGTTGTCATCCAAATAGGACCTTAAATACACTAACTCATCCTGTGATAAAGGATAGATCTTCCCATGTGGTATTGGTGACCCTGGAATTATATCTATAGGGCAGTCAAAGCTTCTATGAGGTGGTAAATTCTCTGCTTCTTTCAAATTGAAGACCTCTGCCAAATCCTGATATATCCCTGGTATCCCTGTCTCAGATGATGTTAAACTACTATGAGGGTAACAGGTGTTTAGACAATATGTTGAGTCTAGTGTAAGTTTTGAATGTTCCCAATCTATTTTGGGATTATGTTGTTGCAACCAACTATATCCTAAAATGATAGTATGCAGTGATATGGGGATCACATCAAATGTAATATATTCTGTGTGCCCATTGTTTATCATTATAAGCAAAGGTATTGTCTGGTGTGTAATGGGTCCCTTATTTATTAAAGTTCCATCAATTGATTTAACAAACACAGGGTTCTGCTTGCACACCAGAGGAATTTTATTATTTACAATATATACAGAATCAATGTAGTTCCCAGATGCACCTGAGTCAATCAATGCCTTGGAGTGTATATTTTCCTGATCCCACTGCAAAGAGAGAGGTAAAGTCAATTGCATTTTATCTGAGATATGATATATGTTTTTATAACCGTTTTTCTTACCCTTCTTTTGTCTTTGTAATGAAGGACAGCTTGAGACTGTGTGTTCCTTTTGTCCACAGTATAAGCACAAGTTTTCTAACCTTCTTCTCATTTTTTCCTCATTACTTAGTGGCCCCTTGATAGTGCCTATCTCCATAGGGGTTACACTACCTTGTGATCTTTCAGATGTTGTAGGATAAGTGACCTGACGTCTGGGTATTGTATCTGAAATGGATCTCTCTGCTCGCCGTTCCCTGAGTCTTCTATCTATGGATGTGCTTAATTTAATAAGTGCTGGAAGAGAATCAGGCATTTCCTGGCGAGACAGTTCATCCTTAAGGTTTTCAGATTGGCCCAGCCTAAACTGATTCTTAAGGCTAACTTGGTTCCATAGTGAGTCTGTTGCCCACATTTGAAATTCAGTTGTGTACTCCTCCACCGTGCGCTTACCCTGTTTGAGTGCGCGTAGTTTAGAGTCTTTGTATGTTAGAGAACTCAGTTTTAATTTCATTTGCATCCATAATAACAAAGTTTTGTTTACCAGTAACAAACCCTTAGAACACTGTGGCCTGAAAATTATGTGATGTCCTGTTTTATGCAGGAACTTATGCAGTGTTTTTTAAGCTAAGGGTTTGTTGCTCTTTTAATGAATAAAACAGGCAGTATGATTTGAACTACCTGTTAGATCACTGGTGAGACTTTTACTGAAAGAAAACTTCGTAGATGCCAAGCAGAAGCAAGGAATACATGAGTAGAAACAATCGTTGCAATTATGTATGGAACTTAAAGCAAACAGTTCAGAGATATGATAGAGTAAATGTGTATTTTGGTACACTTAGTATAACATCAGTAGTTGTATCCTTATTGTAACAATCCTCAGGGGTGTCTTCACGCACTCACACACTCATACATAAAATATATACAGCACAGTCAGACTATGGAAGTAACCGGTAGATTATACTGCAGAGGTTGTTAGCATGGTAATGCGGATGCTTTCCAGAGAGAGATAAGGTAAGAACAGATCCTTTATAAATGGATTAAATATTACCTTAGGTTTGAGGAGAACGGTTTTACCTCTGTGACCGGTATACTGTGTTGGTGTGAGTGCGGCTTCCGGGACGCTGCAAGTAGATCCGGTGGCTTCTTGATCCGGATTGATGAAATAAAAGGATTCCGGTAGAATTGAAGAAATAATGAAATACTTTTGAAAGCAAAGTGAAAAGCAAAAGATCCTCACTTGCAACTGGTGTTCAGAGAGAAAGTAACAAATGAAGCAAGTTAGAAAATATCAAAAGTAGATTCACAACATGAGTCTTGCGATCAGAAAAGCTCCAAAGAGAAAACAATTTTCAGGCAAGGAATGATTGTTCAGGTGTACCTGATATAGGGTGGTGGAAAGGTAGGCGGGATATACCTTAAAGGTATATCACACCTCCCCTGCGGCCTGGCCGCTTGCCACCTGAGACAAACCCGGAACCACCTGTGCCCCGCTACCGCTCCCCATACTGCCCCTGGACCCGCCCGCTCGGCCACAAGAGACTGCGCCACCTGCGCCACCAGTTCCTTGAGTCCCTTCCACAACACGCTCTGCACACCATCCACACTTTCATTCATTTTGGTATTAGTCCCCCCCGCCTGCAAAGGCGCCTCACCTGTCCTATGCACCGTCTCAGCTACCGAAGCCGCTCCACCCTTCCAGGCTCCTGTACCACTGGAACACTCTCAGTCTTTCTTCGCCTAACTGATGGATCCTGCTGCCTTACTGGGGACTACCTCCCCGCCCGAGAATAATGCCTCCTGTCACTGCTCCTGCCTCTCGAATTCCTCTCGATCTGTGCCCAAGTAGGCGAGGAATGATCAGGTCCCACACCTCTCCTGGAAACCGGGGAACAGGATCTGCCCCTTTGACATCCTGCAGATGGCCTGCGATTGCCCGACGTCCTTCTCTGACATCCTCTCTCCACCTGTACGGGAACAACAGAAACAGAACCAGTAACAGCCATGTCCCTTGTTCCAACCCTGACATCCCCAGTCCTCCTCCCACCAGCTGATATCCCAACGCCCACGCTCTCCCAAATCCCCCTGGGAGGGGAGATAGAACTTAAAAGCTGTGCCAGAGCATCTAAGCCCCCCACCTGGCCAGCCGTTAATCCTTCAGTGCCGCTCGACACTCCACGCCCCTCCTCATCAAAATCGCTGGGGTCCTCAAGGACTATGGAATCCCCATCCCTCTCCTGCCTGCTGTTGTCAAGTACTGCCACTCCATCCACTCCAATCAGCTCCTCTCCACCTGGCGTGGGTATGACTAACAAAAAGGGGGGGTCAGAGCCAAAAACACAATTCCCGGCCTCCTCCACTCCCCCAAACAACACAAATCCTCCCCCAACCAATAGGGATGGGGGGGTACCCAGAATGGAAGAAAAAAGGGGGAGAAGAGAGGAGGGGAAGGGGGAAGAAAAAAAAGGGGGAGGTGGAGGGGGAAGGGGGGGGAGGGAGGGAGGGAAAGGGGGGGCAGAGCCAGAGGGGGGCATAACAAAAGAACAAGATATCCCTAGTCCCCCCGCAAGACCCACCACCCGCACCTTCACACTACTGTTGCTCTATATAAATATATATATATATATATATATATATATATATATATACACCTACAATTACATATATATATATATATATATATATATATATATATATATACACCTATCCAACTACCTATTTCATATACCTATATACTTATAGATACCCAAAAATTTTATATATATATATATATATATATATATATATATATTCTGTGTGGGGGGGGCAGGGATGGCTAATTCCCATGACCAGCCCAGCTCAGCAAGCTGTGCCCCCTGCCCGGCCACCTTAAAGGTGACCCACGTGGCTTATACCCTTCTCTAATCACCTACAGGCCTGAGCCTGCTTATCCCCGTTACTCAGTTCATCATGCTGGAGATGCCAGCCAAGCACTAAAGATACCCAGAATAACTCAAGTCGGTACACTTAAGGGCATATGACAAACTCACCTGGCTATCACAGCTAACTCCCTGCATCCCCTGTCCCTCTCTAATTGCCTCTTATACCCGAGGCCATCCCCCTCCACCCCTTCCATGCTCACCCTTCCCTTCAGTATACCCTCCAGTATATACCCGCTATCCCCGTCTCCGTCATCCTGCCCCCCCTCTATTACCCCTGCAACCTGGTAATGATTGGCCACATGAAAAAACCCCACATATTCCACCGCCACACACTCTGCCCTCCACAGGATTCACAATATTTAATAGCCCAGTGGCTTACCTTCCTCCGCCACCTGAACCTCTGCAGGAACCACCGACACGGCTCTCCCAGACCTGGTCGCTTGGCCGCGCCTGCTCCTCCGACCTCTCCCAGCACTGGTCGGCCAACTCACCGGGTCTGGATCCCACCGTTCTGCCTCCCGTGTGGCACCTTCCTGGCCACACTGCTCCACAGCCGGCCATCCGCTTGCCTTCCCTCTGCCGGCACCCGCTGATGGACGTCCTCTCCTCACCGGCCCTTGGGACTCAGCCTCTCTGGTGGCCTGGAACACCTTGCCGGCCTAGCCACAGGCCGGATTGCCACCTCCTCCATCTGCTCCGCTCCTCCTGGTACCGCCCCGGCCGCCTGCAGCTGGGCCAGCAACCACTCAGGCCCGTGCTCCCTGGCCACAGCTGCAGCCACCGTGATCAGCTCCCGAAGGTTCTCCATGGGCCCGTGTCATGTCCGGATGTGATGAAGTGGGAAGGAGTGACAAGCTTCTTCCCACTGTCAGGTCCGGATGCAAAGAGGGGGATCACTAAATGTTAACAGTAAAATAGTGATATATTTTACTAGATTTTTTTTTGCCAATACATGTATATTGCAAATATGATTCTATTTAAACATAATTCATCTATGTGCATTTCAGTTTTTACCGGAATGCCCCTTTAAGATAGTGGAATTTTTTTACTTATTTCTATAGCATTTTAAGGTGTGTTTAAATGCACAAAATCAAGCAATAAAAGTTTATACTAGGTTTTGAATATGTCAAAAAAAACCAGAGTGCTCACAAATACAAATCTTATTATTAGGGATGTGCATTTGTTTTAACGAAACTAATATCCAAATGAATGAACTAATTTAAAAAATAATGAAAATAGGTGTATTACTTACCAGTAGCGTGCTGGCGAGCCACGCCAAAAGGAGAATTAGCGCAGCTCAGGAGCATATGAAGAAGCAGAGAATTTGCATGGCACTCAAGCACGCTACAATTAGTGAGAGGAGTAGAAAACATTTACATGCGTTTCAACGAAAAACAAATGTAAATTTGAATGAATATTTAGTATTTTTTTTTTTTTTAAAAAAGAACAAAATACAGAACAGTGCAGCACACGACAATTCAGGAAAACTAATTCTTCAAAATATTTCCACATCCAAGAACAACCTGGAGCGCAGATAAAGAGGAAAAAAAAGGAAAAAAACACAATCTAAGTGCAGTATTATAGTTAAAATTAGTTCCTTTATTAACAACCAAAATTGCACTCACAAATTTCAACCTCAACAGATGAGGTATGTATATGGCACAGAACTGATGTCCTCACGGCAAAACCTTTATCCTCCTCCTCTGTTGATGGTATTTTGCCAGATTGAATCCCGGAATGTTCCGCCAAAGTGTGCACATTAAAGTGCCAGTACAAGGGCCATAAAACAGTTCAAAAACTCCCCTTCAACTGCCGCTACTTTACGTGCCCGTCACAAGCCGGCTAGCAGACACGCAAGTGTATACACGGCAGTATCGGGTAAATCCAACGTCACAGCGTGACAAACGTGGGCGTGGCCTGACGCGTTTCGCAGGGCTCCTCCCTGCTTCCTCAGAGGCTCTGCCCACCAACTGACAATATCCCTTATTTAAGGAGATTTTACATTACTCCCTCCCATAGCTAATATGTCAAAAAGGAGGTACTATCTAAACATGATAACATTTAAAGTATAACACTCATTATACTGCTCATGTAAATACAATGTCAAGCAGTGATAATACGTTCATCAAAGAGGAAAGCATATATGCAATCAATACTAAATGTTTTAAAACCATTTTTTAAAAAACATATATAGTTCATGTCAATTCTTAAATTATAAAATAAAAAATTGCATGACATTAAATAAATGAACTGTTAAAAAAACACATTTAAAAACATTGTTAAATACTACAAACAAATACTGTCTTATAAATCTTTACACATACACACAATACAGTATAAACAGTATGTACAAAAGTTTTACTCCCTATAAAAATTGATTAATGTATAAAATACAATTAGGAAATGCATTTCTCCTATTTAAAAAATACCCTTCATTACAAATTCATTAGGACATTATTAACGCCGGGGGGGGGGGGGGGTGAGGGGGGGGGGTAAGTAGGTAAAGGGATTCAATGTAGAGGAATTCTAACTATGGATGTCAGCTCCTTGTATACTTCTTAACTATGGATGTCAGCTCCTTGTATACTTCTATTAACTATGGATGTCAGCTCCTTGTATACTTCTTAACTATGGATGTCAGCTCCTTGTATACTTCTTAACTATGGATGTCAGCTCCTTGTATACTTCTTAACTATGGATGTCAGCTCCTTGTATACTTCTATTAACTATGGATGTCAGCTCCTTGTATACTTCTATTAACTATGGATGTCAGCTCCTTGTATACTTCTATTAACTATGGATGTCAGCTCCTTGTATATTTCTATATAACTATGGATGTCAGCTCCTTGTATACTTCTATTAACTATGGATGTCAGCTCCTTGTATACTTCTATTAACTATGGATGTCAGCTCCTTGTATATTTCTATATAACTATGGATGTCAGCTCCTTGTATACTTCTATACCACATGATTTAGGGATCACAGCGGTACAATACTTTTTTGAAAAAGCAGGTTTTATAAACGATGTACAAAGTAAATTTGTGGGTGAATCCATTAAGTTTATTTTAAATAAAAATTACTTTCTTTTTAATAATAAATATTATTTGCAAACAACGGGTACTGCAATGTGTTTTTTTAACAGTTCATTTATTTAATGTCATGCAATTTTTTATTTTATAATTTAAGAATTGACATGAACTATATATGTTTTTTAAAAAATGGTTTTAAAACATTTAGTATTGATTGCATATATGCTTTCCTCTTTGATGAACGTATTATCACTGCTTGACATTGTATTTACATGAGCAGTATAATGAGTGTTATACTTTAAATGTTATCATGTTTAGATAGTACCTCCTTTTTGACATATTAGCTATGGGAGGGAGTAATGTAAAATCTCCTTAAATAAGGGATATTGTCAGTTGGTGGGCAGAGCCTCTGAGGAAGCAGGGAGGAGCCCTGCGAAACGCGTCAGGCCACGCCCACGTTTGTCACGCTGTGACGTTGGATTTACCCGATACTGCCGTGTATACACTTGCGTGTCTGCTAGCCGGCTTGTGACGGGCACGTAAAGTAGCGGCAGTTGAAGGGGAGCTTTTGAACTGTTTTATGGCCCTTGTACTGGCACTTTGAAGTGCACACTTTGGCGGAACATTCCGGGATTCAATCTGGCAAAATACCATCAACAGAGGAGGAGGATAAAGGTTTTGCCGTGAGGACATCAGTTCTGTGCCATATACATACCTCATCTGTTGAGGTTGAAATTTGTGAGTGCAATTTTGGTTGTTAATAAAGGAACTAATTTTAACTATAATACTGCACTTAGATTGTGTTTTTTTCCTTTTTTTTTCCTCTTTATCTGCGCTCCAGGTTGTTCTTGGATGTGGGGATTGTTTGTAGACACTACACCAGTGTCATTAAAGGAGCAGCAGAATCGGATTGAAGAGAAAAGAGGATAGAAAAGGATATATGAAACCGAAATCCTGAACAAACACAAAAACGGAACTCTATCTGGTTTAAAGGAAACAGGTTTCTTTACCATTTATATTTGGGTTTTTATTGCAAGGTTTTTATTGTTTGTAATTCGTTCTATATGTTTGTTGTGTTTTATATGAATTTTTGAAACAGGTTACTACACATGTGCAAATAGAAAAAGAATTTTATAGTAATAAGGGACACTCTTAAGCTATTTATTGGCGCTCATTTTTTCTTTAGTGGTAATATATAGTTTGTGATTTTCAAAATATTTGTTCTGAATAATTTGTCTGAAACTAATTATTCAGTGCTGCACAAGTCTACTTATTAGGCAACTTGTAATACGTGAGATATGAGCACATATTTACCGCTTTGTGATATCCATTAAAAGCACAAGAAACACCGTATATGTATTGAGTTTGTTAAAATGCAAACAACTTAAAATACCCAATAAAGGATTATTGATCGTGTTGGGTTGAGCGCAAAATTATGTGCCGCATGTTATCAATTGTACACCACTTTGTAACCTGGGTCAAATGTTTTTTCACTAGCACCAAGAGTGAATTGTTTCTAAAAGCCATGATTCTACAGCATTCGATAAAGTGATCGGTTGATAGGTGCAATTTAATTATTTTCCTAATTGGTCACAGTAAAGATGTAGCATAAACATTTAAGAGGGTTTTCAAGAGGTATTCTTCTGCAGTGCAAAACAAATGTGGTTTTAAAGGGACATGAAACCCACATTTTTCATTAATTATTCAGACAGAGCATGAAATTTTAAACGTTTCATTTTGCTTCTTTTGTCAAATTCTCTTGATAACCTTAGATGAAGGAACAGCATTGCACTACTGGGAATTAGCTGAACACATTTGGTGAACCAATTACAAAGGGCATATGTGCAGTCACTAATCAGCAGTTAGCTCCTGCTAATGCATTGCTGCTCCTATGTATGTTTTTCAACAAAAAATACTAACAGAACAAAGCAAATTACATAACAGAAGAAAATGTAATGTCCTATCTAAATCATGGAAGTTTAACCCCTTAGTGACCAGACCATTTTTCAATTTTCTTACTGTTAAGGACCAGGGCTATTTTTACATTTCCGCGGTGTTTGTGTTTAGCTGTAATTTTCCTTTTACTCATTTACTGTATCCACCATATTATATACCGTTTTTCTTGCCATTATATGGACTTTCTAAAGATACCATTATTTTCATCATATCTTATAATTTACTATAAAAAAAATTAAAAAATATGATGAAAAAATTGAAAAACACACTTTTTCTAACTTTGACCCTCAAAATCTGTTACACATCTACAACCACCAAAAAACACCCATGCTTAACAGTTTCTAAATGTTGTCCTGAGTTTAGAAATACCAAATATTTACATGTTCTTTGCTTTTTTTGCAACTTATAGGGCAATAACCATTTTCTTTTTTTTAATTAGCGAGTTACATTGTAACACTGATATCTGTCAGGAATCCCTGAATAACCCTTCACATGTATATGTGTATATGTATATATATATATATATATATATATATATATATATATATATATATATATATATATTAGACAACCCAAAGTATTGATCTAGGCCCATTTTGGTATATTTCATGCCACCATTTCAACGCCAAATGCGAACAAATAAAAAAAAATTGTTAACGTTTTTACACTGAAATTATTTACAAACAGCTTGTGCAATTATGGCACAAATGGTTGTAAATGCTTCTCTGGTATCCCCTTTGTTCAGAAATAGCAGCCATATATGGCTTTAGCATTGGTTTTTGGTAATTAGAAGGCCGCTAAATGCCGCTGAGCACCACACTTGCATTATGCCCAGCAGTGAAGGGGTTAATTAGGTAGCTTGTAGGGTTAATTTTAGCTTTAGTGTAGAGATCAGCCTCCCACCTGACACATTCCACCCCCTGATCCCTCCCTGAACCCCCTCAAACAGCTCTCTTCCCTCCCCCACCTCACAATTGTCACTGCCATCTTTAGTATTGGCAGAAAGTCTGCAAGTACTAAAATAAAAGGCTTTTTTTTTATTAATTTTTCTTGTATCACTAAATATACATTTTCTGTAGTGTAGCTGCCCCCCTCAATACTCTACCCCCCTCCCTCTCCCAGATCCCTTTACCAACATTTATTCCCCCTCTCCCTCCTTCCCGACCCTTACACTTTGCCGTAGTATAGCTGTCCTACCCGCGCGCTCCCGGCCCCATCATCCGGCCTAACCGGAACTCCCTCCAGTGATGGCCCGCCTAACTACCTCCCTGCTATCCCTCCCATGCCACCAACGATCGGCAACATCGCTGGCTCTCTCTGCATCAGTGGCTAAAAAAGGGTATTGCAGGATGCCTCAATATTGAGGCATCACTGCAATACCCTGAAAGCAGCTGGAAACGATCACGATTGCTTCCAGCACTTGAAACCCCTTGGTCGTTAACAACTGTTTTTTGTTGGACGTGCCTGGCACGTCCTCGGTTGTTAAGGGGTTAATTTAAAAACGTTATTAAATATTTTAAAAAAAGGTTTTTGTATGCAAATCTTTTTCAGTGATCAATTGTAAATCCTATGGGCTAGATTACAAGGGGAGCTCTAAATTATCGCGTGCCCGCAAACGGGCTAATTTGCAGGAGCCTATGGAAGCTCTACTTGTAATCTGGCCCTATGTTTATATAAAAAAATAATACCCCATTAAGCTCCAAAGGGTATAACAATGAATAACAGACACTACAAAGAGAATTATGTAAAATATTAGAATAACATTTATAAGGGGTGATTCCTTATCTTCTGTATTTCATGTAAAGTTTCCAAATAAAATAATGAAGAGGAAAAAAAGGGAGAGAAAAATAAAATAAAAATAAGATGTCTGTAATAATTGTTGGTCAGTTAACACAGCACCGTCTTTTCCAAAATCTGCTCCTAGCTCATTATTTGGACAAACAGATTTTGGAAGAGCACGGACCCAGAAGACAAGCAGATGGTGTTGTGAGAAAGTCTCATTAGATCCTGATTGGAAGATAGCAATGCCAGAGACATATCCTTAATGACATTAGTGACACTGGATGGTCATAGTCTGTCCAAATGATCCAGCCAAATTTCAATGAAAAACAAAGACGCTCCAGCTACACATCCATTCTGACAGCATTATATTCACTGGTATGTTTAAAGGGACATTCAATGTAACATTTTAGCCCAAAACTATTAAGACTTAATTTGTGTAATGGTATACAGGTTTCTTCTATTCCAGGTTAATGCATATTTGCTTGGATTTCTTTAAATGTTAAGAAAAGAAGAAAAACAAATCAATAACAGCCACTGCCCAATAATGGGCTAAATTAAGAGCTAACAGTTACATGCAAGTCTAAAGGTGTTTATAGCGGGCTTTATTATTATTATTATTATCGGTTATTTGTAGAGCGCCAACAGATTCCACAGCGCTAGCTTTAGCGCTTGTATTACAAGTTAAAAGGAAACGCAAGAGCACAATTGCGATTTACGCTAGAATCCTCTGTTAACTGTTTTTCAAAACAAAAAAGTGTCACAAAACACATATATATATATATATATGTCTATATGTGTGTACATATGTATTTATATATTTATATGTGTATATATGTATTTACATACATATATAGACATATATATAGTGCATTGGAGCATATATATATTTATGTGTATATAAGCATATACATACATATTTACAATTAACTGCCATTGCTGCGTGACTTACACACTTTGCGCTTTTGTTCTGTGACATGTATGACGGCATTTGAACGAGGCTCCCATTGGAGCCTATGGAAGAGCGTACTTGTGAGTGCAATGCTTCCCAGCAATGCGCGCGTGAGGTCACGTTCCCATTGCTGTCACATTAAGTAACTACTAGCGCACATTAGTGTGTACTGGTATTAGAAAACAAGAAGAAAATGATCCGGTAAGAGTCCCAAAATGCCATAAAACGTAATCTTTATTTTCAAAAATTAAAATCCAACATACAAGAATAAAACCAGCAGACAGGTCTTACGCGTTTCGGCTGTGTGCCGTATTCATAGACCTGTACTGGTATTACTCAGGGGAGCGCAAATATTGCTTTATTGAATGCACTATTTAGCGCCCCACTTGTAAACTGGCCCTTATTCTTTATATTTTACATTGAGCTGAAGCGTAAAAATACTTTCCATGTCAGTAAAATACTGGGAAGGTGGCAATCCTATTACTAGCTACAGCAAAACCACTAAGTGGTTGAACGTATATTTTACTGAAAAGCATTAAAGGGACAATCAATGTTACCTAAAATCTTTTTATCATAAAGATCACTGGTATAAATGGTGCACTTTTGCTTTTTATGTATTACATAAATCTGCAATTTTTCATGTAAATTTTACCTTTAAAATGGACAGAAAGGGAACGTAAAAAAGGAGAGGGGATTTGAGGAGGGATGAGACAAAAGGAAGGGGAAAGGAGATGAAAGTAAAGTAACACTTTTAAACTATAAAATATGTTTACAACTAAAAATTAAACATCTGAAATTTCCTTCATTATTATGATAAAGGGTTTGGATGTTATAAGCATTTTAACAGCTGACACAAAGTAAAAGACAGGGGTTAATTGCACATGACATAGGGGTTAATTGCACATGACATAAATTCTGTTTCTTTGTAAAATATAAAAAATTGCAATCAATTACACCTGTCAGTCATAAGCTACAAGAGGGCATATTTATCAAGCTCCGTATGACAGAAATTAAAGACCACTGCTCCATAACCTGTCCGTCTGCTCTGAGGCGGCGGAGAGAAATCTCCAGAAATCAACCCGATCGAATACGATCGGGTTGATTGACATCCCCTGCTAGCAGCCGCAAATCTGCAGGGGGCGGTATTGCACCAGCAGTTCACAAGAATTGCTGGTGCAATGATAAAGGCCGAGAGTGTATACTGTCTGCATTTATCGATGTGCAGCGGACATGATCCGCTGTATCGGATCATGTCCGCTCGCACCATCTTAAATAGGCCCCCTCAATCAAAATTAAACTGTCATGATTCAGACAGAGCATGCCATTTTAAACAACTTTTCAATTTACTTCCATTAAGTAAATGTGCACAGTCTTTTTATATTTAAACTTTTTCAGTCACCAGCTCCTACTTAGCATGTGCAAGAATAAGTGTGTATGCATTTGTGAATGGCTGATGGCTGTCACATGGTACGTGTATGCATTTGTGATTTGCTGATTGCTGCCACATGGTACAGGGGGAGTGGAAAAATACATAACTTTTAAAATTGTCAGAAAGGAAATCTACTACTCATTTGAAGTTCAGACTAAGTGTTATTGCATTGTCTTGTTATCTTGCATTTGTTAATTATGCAAATCTACTGTGTTGACTGGTCCTTTAAGTTCAACTGGATGCTTATTTTATGCATCCATGATAGAAAGTAAAAACAATTGTTCTGTGTCAACTTTAGAGGGTTTTACTATAACTATTCTGGTTTTAAAAATTCAGATAATCCTGAATCATCTCTGATTTAAACTATGTGTGCTATTGTAAGAATACGCTAGGGAACAGGTGACAAAATCAAGACATACACAAAAGTAGAAAATAAAAAATGTTTTATTATGTACAGAAATACAGACATTAAAACACTGTTACATTACACTCTGTCTGACAGCAGGAGCGAGCTGCACTGAGTGTAATGGCGCGGTCGGGCTGGGCTGTGACTAGACAGCTGGCCAGATGCGCTCTGTGTAAAAACCAGAACCGCTCAGAAGAGCACAGAGAGCGGGTCTGGAAAACAGTATTTTTTAATAAAACTTTGCAGGCAATATTAGGTTATATAACTCTAGCACTAATATAATGTTATATAATTCTGCACTATGTACTAAGTATTGGGATTAACTAGAGTTAAAGGGATACTAAACCCATTTTTTTTTTCTTTTATGATTCAGATAGAGCATTCAATGTTAAAGGGACACTGTATCCAAAAATGTTCTTTCGTGATTCAGATTGAGCATGAAAGTTTAAGCAACTTTCTAATTTACTCCTATTATAAAATTTTCTTCATTCTCTTGGTATCTTTATTTGAAATGTAAGAATGTAACTTTAGGTGCCGGCCCATTTTTGGTGAACAACCTGGGTTGTCCTTGCTGATTGGTGGATAAATTCATCCACCAATAAAAAAGTGCTGTCCAGAGTACTGAAACCAAAAAAAAGCTTAGATGCCTTCTTTTTCAAATAATGATAGCAAGAGAACGAAGAAAAATTGATAATAGGAGTAAATTAGAAAGTTGCTTAAAATTGCATGCTCTTTCTGAATTACAAAAGAAAAACATTTAAGTTCAGTGTCCCTTGAAGCAACTTTCTAATTCCCTCCTATTTTCAAATTTTTCTTCGTTCTCTTGCTATCTTTATTTAAAATTCAGGAATGTAAAGCTTAGGAGCTGGCCCATTTTAGGTTCAGCACCCTAGATAGCGTTTGCTTACTGGTGACTACATTCAGTCAACCAATAAGCAAGTGTAACCCAGATTCTTAACCAAAAATGGGCCGGCTCCTAAGCTTTACATTCCTGCTTTTAAAATAAAGATAGCAAGAGAACTAGGAAAAATTGATAATAGGAGTAAATTAGAAAGTTGCTTAAAATTGCCTGCTCTATCTGAATCATGAAAGAAAAAAAAAAAAGGGGTTTAGTAACCCTTTAAAGGGATATTCCAGTCAAAATTTAAATGCACATAGATTAAAGTGAAGGTAAAGTTAAAGGGACATTCTAGCCAAAAACTTTCTTTCATGATTTATAAAGAGCATGCTATTTTAAACAGTTTTCTAATTTACTTCTGTTATTTCATTTGCTTCATTCTCGTAATATACTTGGTTGAAAAGCATATCTAGATATGCTCAGTAGCTGCTGATTGGTGGCTGCACATAGATGCCTCTTGTTATTGGCTCACCCATGTGCATTGCTATTTCTTCAACAAGGGATATCTAAAGAATGAAGCAAAATAGATAATAGAAGTAAATTGGAATGTTGTTTAAAATTGTATTCTCTATCTGAATCATGAAAGAAATATTTTGGGTTTCATGACCCTTTAAGTATATCTCACAATATACTAACACTTATCACCCAAATTGAATATGAGTTTCATTCATCAATTTTTGAAATTTTAATTATAAAGCAAGTTATTGCCGTTTTTAATCACAAGTTTTAGCTATTGAAATTCAACCCGTAAAATATTTTTTTTTCTCTACCCTATGGTCACGTTTTATTGCAAGCCTATTGAAATGCTGGCCGTTAGGCGACCGTCAAATAACGTCATCTGCCTCATATGGTATGCGCATGCGTTACTCATCTGTTGGACTTCATGCCCCAGAAGTCTGTGCGGTTGCCGAGCCTCTGAGCTGACCTCAGAAATACACACCGACAGCTGCTCAGCACTATGCCGAGGGCACGGAGAGGCAACAAGTGAATTAAAAATAAAAGTAGGAGCCGCGGTGAGCTAAGGGGAAATCGGCTAACAATTAAAAGCCCTGGGAATTTAGAGACAAGTGGCTGGGGATTTGTGAATGTGTTAACACATATGTGCATGCGCAGTGCGAGGGATCCTCGTGAACGTGCATTGTTGGTTCTCTATGCCATCAACACAGTAAAACAAGGAAATGGCTGTTGGGAGGAGTCAGGGACCAAACGGTAGGGAAAAATAAAATTTATTATATATTTATATAATCCTTTGGGGAAAATTAGTTAGCGACTAAGTTATTTAGACTATGAGTAAGTTATTAGAGTATACATATTTGAAAAACTTTACCTTCACTTTAATTACATCTTTGAACAGAAACATATTTGCAATATACATGTATTAGCATAAATGCTTCTAGTAAAAGTTATCACTGTTTTAGTGTTAACATTTTTCTCTGCATGTGCATGTGGAACATAGCTAGATATTGTCACTGCTGCCACATTTTAAATAGTGCAGCTGCTCAGATCATCACTGGGGCTTGTATCATATCAGCAATTAACAAATTGAGTCATTGGCCCATATTTATCAAGTTCCGTACGGAGCTTGTGGGCCCGTGTTTCTGGCGAGTCTTCAGACTCGCCAGAAACACAAGTTATGAAGCAGCGGTCTAAAGACCGCTGCTCCATAACCCTGTCCGCTTGCTCTGAACAGGCGGACAGGAATCGCCGGAAATCAACCTGATCGAATGCGATCGGGTTGATTGACACCTCCCTGCTGGTGGCCGCAAGTCAGCAGGGGGCGGCGTTGCAATGTTAAAGGGACAGCCTACACCAGAATTGTTATTGTTTTACAAGATAGATAGTACCTTTTTTCAACAAAAACATTTAAAGGGTCAGTCTATTCATAATTAAACTTTCATGAATCAGATAGGACCATGCAATTTTATACAATGTTCAAATTTACTTTTATCATCAATTTGACTTTGTTCTCTTGGTATTCTTTATCAAAAGCTAAACTTAGGAAGGCTCATTTGCTTATTTCTAAGCCCATATGCTTATTTCTAAGCCCTTGAAGGCCGCCTCTTATCTCAGTGCATTTTGACAGCTATTCACAGTTAGATAGTGCTAGTTCACGTGTGCCATATAGATTACATTGCGCTAGCCTCCGTGGGGTTATTTATGAGTCAACACTGATTGGTCAAAATGCAAGTCTGTGAAAAGAACTGAAATAAGGGGGCAGTCTGCAAAGGCTTAGATACAAGGTAATCTAGATAGATACAGAGGTAAAAAATATATTAATATAACCGTGTTGGTTATGCAAAACTGGGGAATGGGTAATACATTGATTATTTATCTGTTTAAACAATAAATATTCTGGTGTAGACCTTTTAGCAATACTTACTTTTTCTGTTACTATCATTTGTGAGATGGTTTGTGAATAACAATGTGTGTGATACTTTATCATTTAATGCAAAGCTTGTCTCATTTCTGATCAGGCATTTAGATATTCAGCCATCACCAATTATATTTACAGATTTTCAATGGCAAGTTTCCCAGCTAGATATTGAAGAAATGTCACACTTCAAGCTTATATATTACTTTGACAGAAGTAAAAAATTGGATATCTATATTTTCTTAAATTTAAATATGATTCCAAGAACAGGCTGAACCTTTCAGTGACTATTCAAAGAAAACAACAATGGTAGAGTTCTATTAATCTTTTTTTATTAAAATAAGCTTGGCTTACAATTTTATTTTAAGAAATCTACATATTTTTCTGGAACTACTTGTAATCAGACAAATTACAGTTACAAGTCTTGTGATTTGTTGAAGGCATTTAAATACAATTTATTAATTACAATATCAATAGTTAGTCATTCTATGATGAGGTGTTCAATTATTGTTCTTGAGAGAATATGAATAAGTCAAGTTTAAAGCTAATGTGTGAATGAACAGAGGTAGTTGGACCATGTAACAGGGAACCACGGTCAATGTAGGCACAGTGACTAGGGGCCCATGAATTGAATATCAGAAGAAATTAAAAAAAACTGGGGGGTTGAAAAAAAATGTTTTATTTTTCTTTAAATAACAAACATTAACATGTGGTTCCTTATAGACCTGCCTCTAGGACAGTGCTCTGCTCTTCTTGGTTAGAGTTGTGAGGTCATCAAGCCCGAGATACAGTATATTAGTGCGAGTAAGTGTTGAGTGCAATTGGTGCTAATGGACAGAAAGATAAGTGCTACACAATGTAACTTTTAAAAAAAGTGGGGGTTTGGGGCCACATAAGTCATGATCACCTTTCCCTCTAAGGTGTGCGCTTGTGTGTATGCAAACTTTTTTTAACAGTGCGCACAGAAGTCAGAGGGGTTACTTTTATTTATTTGGGGATCATTTTTTCTTTTTTAATGGCTGCTGAGCAGGGGCCAGTGAAGTGTAGGAGGAGTAGATCATAGACCGGGAAGTGAAGGAGGAGCTCATCTCATTGTCCACTCTGCATTGATAAACTCATACCACTGTGGAGTTAAATGTGCTAGTGGTTGTGGATAGCAATTGTATGCGGGCAGCTTGTTAATATGAACTAAAATTTCCAAATATCACAGTCATATCTAAGGACCAAGCAATGCCTGGTTACCATGCCCTGCTTCTCTCTTGGGGGCCTGTTAGCGATAACATGTATGTAACTTGCCCTCACCCATGTGGTAGTGTCCTCTTAGATGTCATAACAGATTCTGTTGGAGGCATTAGGTTAAACTTAAATCATCCAGATATACTATTAGCTGAGGGTACAAGAGCACCACACATGAATGATACAATGTTTTTTGTTAGCATAGTAATAATAACCATTATTTTATACAGCGTACCAAATTGACAGATATTAAATTCCTATCAAAGTCTGGATCTATGTCTCTGTGTATAAAATAGAACATGCCTAATTCATTGAAAATATTTTTTGGTTTTATTAATAATACCTACTTATTGTGCAATTGGGCTTACTATGTGTATCCAGGACTATAGTTTTTTAATTTTTTATCTAGGTCCACCCTCTTACAAAAACATACCCAGCAATGGCTAAATTATGGTTAGAGCAATATTTATCACTCCCACTCAAACGTTACCTCCGCTAAAAGTAAGCTCTTTTCAATGGAGCACGAAAAGTGGAAAAAAAACCTACTTACTCAGAAACCCAATCACATTTTCTCATGTGCGCTAACCCAACATGAAATATTAATATTTCACATTCCAATGTTATAGTATAATAATGTTATTTTTATTCTTAAATATATATTTCTGTATATGTACAGTATATGTGTGTACATACCTATAGATGCATATCTATTCCTATAGACATGTTGCTCCCCTTCCGTGTTTTATATATGTCTAGGGTGATTACATAAGCCTGTGCACCCTTGACTTGTTCCAAGTTTGTTTAATTGAGATCTTGCATTGTTTGGATGTATTAGGGAACCAGGTTTGGGAGAGACCTTAACTTGGTACCTGGGCTTGTACCATTTGGCCAGTTGCGGTAACTAACTCTTCCAGTTAGTTATGTGCATGGCGAAAAAATTCGGTTCGGTTCGGATCAATTCGGATTTTTTTTAATTTCAGTTCGGAGCGATTCGAATTCAGAAAAATTTGAATCAATTCGGTTCGGATTTGTTTCGGATTCATTCAGATTCGAATAAATTCGGTTCGGATTTGTTTTGGATTCATTCGGATTCAAATAAATTCGTCTGGATTCGGTTCGGAAATTCGGAATTTCGGTAAGTGTTAGGTGGGATTAGACTAGTATTATGTACTGTACATTAGGTGTAACCCATAGCAGAGTGATATAACCTAATATACTGTACAATACTAGTGTAATCCATGGCCATCGGAATCTACCAAATAAATCCGAATATATCCAAATAAATCCGAAGTTATTCGGATTTATTCGGTAGATTCGGCACTATTTTAATTCGGCGATTCGGTTCGATCCGAATCTACGAATTTGCAGAATTTCCGAATTTAACTGAACCGAATCGCACATGTCTACTTCCAGTTTATGCTTTTAATCTTAGCTGAGTGCTTGCAAGTGAGTGCTAGACTTCCTCTGTGTGTTGTGTTAATTTGTTTTGTAATTTTTCCTATGGGCCTAGCACCCAGGGGGTGTCTGGGTAAACTCCCTGGGACTCTGGGGACGGTACAGCTACATATGAGGGCTATTGAGATAGCCAGCACTGTTTCTTCAGTTTAACAAAATCTTTATTATGACATAGAAGCAAAGCAACGTTTCGGGTCATACAGACCCTTTGTCATGCTATGGAATGCTATGAAACACTGCCTTATATAGCACCTGTGTCTTAATTGCTATTCATTAATCCATTACATTGCTAAGCTCTCTCATATGACATTACAACACTGTCATCTGCTGACCATAAATAAACATAACTTCTAAGGGAAATTATTATCTCTTACACAGATTATATGCTAGCAGAGTGATACATAGCAAGATTAAAATCATACAATACATTTAAAATATTGCAACATTTAACAGAAAAAAAGTTATACAAAGAATTTCTTTTAAAAACAAATGGAGATCATAATCCTTATTAAGACCTATCAAATGTAGAGTTTTTAAGGAGTTGAATCCACCAAACCTCTCTCTTTTTGAGCTCTAACTCCCTGTTACCACCTCTCCTGAGTTTTGGAATATGGTCAATTATCTGAAATCTTAATTGACTGACTGTGTGTCCCATTTCAATAAAATGTGATGAAACAGGAAGGGACTTATCCTCACACCAAATTGAGGACTTGTGGGTGCTGATTCTGTCCCTAATGGGGTGTATAGTCCCCCCACATAGCCCCGCCCACATGGGCATTTAAGTAAATAGACCACATAGTCAGTGTCACAGGTATAGAAACCACTTATTTCATGCTTCTTCCTATCCTGTAGTTGTGCTACAAACTGACCTTTTATCATTGCATTACATTGAGCACAATGTAGACAAGGATAAGAGCCCTTTTTTGAAATAGTTAAATAGTTAAGTCCAGTATTTTGTCCACCAACATCAGCTTTCACTAGCACATCTCTGATATTGTTTGCCCTTTTATATGAATGCAAGGGGGGATTTTTAAATTTTGGCATATGTGGATTGTACTTATTTAAAAGATACCAATGTTTTCTTATTATCTTAGAAATATTATCACTGTGACTATTACAGGGAGTGCGGAATTATTAGGCAAATGAGTATTTTGACCACATCATCCTCTTTATGCATGTTGTCTTACTCCAAGCTGTATAGGCTAGAAAGCCTACTACCAATTAAGCATATTAGGTGATGCGCATCTCTGTAATGAGAAGGGATGTGGTCTAATGACATCAACACCCTATATCAGATGTGCATAATTATTAGGCAACTTCCTTTCCTTTGGCAAAATGGGTCAAAAGAAGGACTTGACAGGCTCAGAAAAGTCGACCACCACTGAACAAGACACACAAGCTGAAACGTCAAGACTGGGCCAAGAAATATCTCAAGACTGATTTTTCTAAGGTTTTATGGACTGATGAAATGAGAGTGAGTCTTGATGGGCCAGATGGATGGGCCCGTGGCTGGATTGGTAAAGGGCAGAGAGCTCCAGTCCGACTCAGACGCCAGCAAGGTGGAGGTGGAGTACTGGTTTGGGCTGGTATCATCAAAGATGAACTTGTGGGGCCTTTTCGGGTTGAGGATGGAGTCAAGCTCAACTCCCAGTCCTACTGCCAGTTTCTGGAAGACACCTTCTTCAAGCAGTGGTACAGGAAGAAGTCTGCATCCTTCAAGAAAAACATGATTTTCATGCAGGACAATGCTCCATCACACGCGTCCAAGTACTCCACAGCGTGGCTGGCAAGAAAGGGTATACAAGAAGAAAATCTAATGACATGGCCTCCTTGTTCACCTGATCTGAACCCCATTGAGAACCTGTGGTCCATCATCAAATGTGAGATTTACAAGGAGGGAAAACAGTACACCTCTCTGAACAGTGTCTGGGAGGCTGTGGTTGCTGCTGCACGCAATGTTGATGGTGAACAGATCAAAACACTGACAGAATCCAAGGATGGCAGGCTTTTGAGTGTCCTTGCAAAGAAAGGTGGCTATATTGGTCACTGATTTGTTTTTGTTTTGTTTTTGAATGTCAGAAATGTATATTTGTGAATGTTGAGATGTTATATTGGTTTCACTGGTAAAAATAAATAATTGAAATGGGTATATATTTGTTTTTTGTTAAGTTGCCTAATAATTATGCACAGTAATAGTCACCTGCACACACAGATATCCCCCTAAAATAGCTAAAACTAAAAACAAACTAAAAACTACTTCCAAAAATATTCAGCTTTGATATTAATGAGTTTTTTGGGTTCATTGAGAACATGGTTGTTGTTCAATAATAAAATTAATCCTCAAAAATACAACTTGCCTAATAATTCTGCACTCCCTGTATATTCAGAAGTAAAAATGAGTAGTTTATTATTTTTCCTGTTTTCTTGGACTAACATTTGTCAATACTTCCTTTTTACACTCTGAAATTATGGAGGATGGATATCCCCTCTCCCTGAACTTGTGGGCCATTTGCTCAAGTGTAATACCTTGCAGATTTTTGTCCTTAACATTTCTCACAGTGCGAATAAATTGACTCTTGGGAATAGAGGAAAATTCTCTCTTAGGATGATGACTGTTGTATTACAGTCTGTTGGTTTAACATATAAGTCAGTTATGAGTGCAGAATCATTTTTTGTACACAATCGTATCTAAATAGTTAACTGAGATGTATGAATGACTAAGTGTGAACCTCAGACTGTCAGTAGATGCGTTCATTTTCTCTACAAAATTCTCCAACAATGTTATAAGGCCCCTCCATAAGCCAAACACATCATCTATGTAGCGAAGCCATAATTTACATACGGCTAGATTTAGAGTTTGGCGTTAGCCGTCAAAACCAGCGTTAGAGGCTCCTAACGCTGGTTTTGGTCTACAGCTGGTATTTAGAGTCAGTCAGGAAAGGGTCTAACGCTAACTTTGCAGCCGTGACTTTTCCATACCGCAGATCCCCTTACGTCAATTGCGTATACTATCTTTTCAATGGGATCTTTCTAATGCCGGTATTTAGAGTCTTGGCTGACGTGAGCGTTAGAAATCTAATGACAAAACTCCAGCCGCAGAAAAAAAACAGGAGTTAAGAGCTTTCTGGGCTAACGCCGGTTCATAAAGCTCTTAACTACTGTGCTCTAAAGTACACTAACAACCATAAACTACCTATGTACCCCTAAACCGAGGCCCCCCCACATCGCCGCCACTCTATTAAATTTTTTTAACCCCTAATCTGCCGACCGCACACCGCCGCCACCTACGTTATCCCTATGTACCCCTAATCTGCTGCCCCTAATGCCGCCGACATCTACATAATATTTATTAACCCCTAATCTGCCGCCCCCGCTATCGCTGACACCTGCATATTTTTTTTCACCCCTAATCTGCCGCTCCGTACACCACCGCAACCTACATTATACCTATGTACCCCTAATCTGCTGCCCCTAACACAGCCGACCCCTATATTATATTTATTAACCCCTAATCTGCCACCCCCAACGTCGCCTCCACCTACCTACAATTATTAACCCCTAATCTGCCGACCGGACCACACCGCTACTCTAATAAATGTATTAACCCCTAAAGCTAAGTCTAACCCTAACACTAACACCCCCCTAAATTAAATATAATTTAAATCTAACGAAATAAACAAACTCTTATTAAATAAATTATTCCTATTTAAAGCTAAATACTTACCTGTAAAATAAACCCTAATATAGCTACAATATAAATTATAATTATATTGTAGCTAATTTAGGATTAATATTTATTTTAAAGGGCAACTTTGTATTTATTTTAACCAGGTACAATAGCTATTAAATAGTTAATAACTATTTAATAGCTACCTAGTTAAAATAATTACAAAATTACCTGTAAAATAAATCCTAACCTAAATTACAATTAAACCTAACACTACACTATCAATAAATAAATTAAATAAACTGCCTACAATTATCTACAATTAAACCTAACACTACACTATCAATAAAGTAATTAAATAAAATACCTACAAATAAATACAATGAAATAAACTAACTAAAGTACAAAAAATAAAAAAGAACTAAGTTACAAAAAATAAAAAAATATTTACAAACATTAGAAAAATATTACAACAATTTTAAACTAATTACACCTACTCTAAGCCCCCTAATAAAATAACAAAGACCCCCAAAATAAAAAAATGCCCTACCCTATTCTAAAATTAAAATAGAAAAGCTCTTTTACCTTACCAGCCCTGAAAAGGGCCCTTTGTGGGGCATGCCCCAAAGAATTCAGCTCTTTTGCCTGTAAAAAAACCCCATACAATACCCCCCCCAACATTACAACCCACCACCCACATACCCCTAATCTAACCCAAACCCCCTTAAATAAACCTAACACTAAGCCCCTGAAGATCTCCCTACCTTGTCTTCACCACGCCGGGTTCACCGATCGATCCAGAAGAGCCTCCGATGTCTTGATCCAAGCCCAAGCGGGGGGATGAAGATGTCCATGATCGGGCTGAAGTCTTCATCCAAGCGGGAGCTGAAGATGTCCATGATCCGACTGAAGTCTTCTATCAAGCGGCATCTTCAAACTTCTTTCTTCCGGATCCATGTAGTTCATCCCGCCGACGCGGAACATCCATCTTCACCGACGACTTCCCGACGAATGACGGTTCCTTTAAGGGACGTCATCCAAGATGGCGTCCCTCGAATTCCGATTGGCTGATAGGATTCTATCAGCTAATCGGAATTAAGGTAGGAAAATTCTGATTGGCTGATGGAATCAGCCAATCAGATTCAAGTTCAATCCGATTGGCTGATCCGATCAGCCAATCAGATTGAGCTCGCATTCTATTGGCTGTTCCGATCAGCCAATAGAATGCGAGCTCAATCTGATTGGCTGATCGGATCAGCCAATCGGATTAAACTTGAATCTGATTGGGTAAATATGCTATAAGCTCCCTTTTTGGAGCCTAACGCAGCCCTTCTGTGAACTCTAAATACCAGCTGTATTTAAACGGTGCGGGAGAAAAAAAGCATGCTAACGCACCCCTTTGGCCGCAGAACTCTAAATCTAGCCAATTGTGTCTGAAATGTAAGGTTGTTATACACAAATCTTTTTTTCAAATTGGCTGACAAAGATGTTTGCATATTAAGGGGCCATATTAGAGCCCATGGCGGTCCCTTTCTTTTGTAGGTAAAAAGTTTCTTGAAAGAGGAAATAATTAAGATACACCAGTATTTTTAGCATATCCTCAATAAAATTACATTGTGATGGAGAAAAGTAAGGCCTAGATTTGGAGTTCGGCGTTAGCCGTGAAAACCAGCATTAGAGGCTCCTAACGCAGGTTTCTTACGGACTCCGGTATTAAGAGTTCAGTTACCGACACTCAAAAATCACCTAACGCTCAAATTTCTACCGACACCTCAGAAACAGTAGTAAACATATACCGACAAAAAAAAATCCACGAATCACAAAAAAAATATTACACAAACTACACTTACACTCATACAAACAAGACACTATATTTATTTTTCAGATTTAATAATTTTTCATCAAAATACAAAGGATTAAAGTTGCGAGATCTCTGGTGTTAGAAAAAAAACAACACAAATCCATTTTCCCATTGACTTACATTGACACACGGGAAAAGACCCTCATATACCTACATCTAACTAATAACATTATCACAAACATACACTCATCGATGCATACAAACAATATACTCCACATGACATACACAACATATTTATTTATCACAAAAAGAACACGATTTAGTTACTTTTTCACACAAGCTCATGACGTCATTCACTTTACGAGGAAAACCAGTCTTAGAAAAAAAACAAGAACAAATTTTAGAGCCTCCATTGACTTCTATTGGGAAGACGTGCTCGTGCACGCGAAACCCTCATTTCCCTAACGCACGCAAATAGCGTAGACAGAAAAACTCCAAATACCAGCGCTAGAAAAGACATGATTTCATGCGTTAGACACAGCTATGATAAATAGATCAAGAAATGACTATTTCCCTATGGTGGATTTATGGATTTTACTGTTTGAATATTCACAACACCATTAAATTGTTTCAGACTTTTATATTACATCAACTACAAATCAACATCACTAGTAACAACATTTTTGTTTTAAAAATATTACATTTAAACGGACACAAAAATAATGTCAACTTTTCAGGATTCACAAACACTACACAATGGGAAACAATTCTCATTTACCTTTATTATTGCATTTCAGTTATTCAACTCATATGCTTGCAGCAACAGCATATCTACATAGGCTTAACACATGATCAGTCATGGATGCACATACATTACTTTTAACATTCACTCATACATGTGCATTCAAATGATGGGGGAAAAACACATTACATTCTCTCGAGGAATCACAAAACACAACATATGGATTTTACTGTACTTTTAACATCATGATTCCATCACCAGAAACCATTAAGAATTACGTACAACAAGAACATCATTACACCAGATTACAGATGTCACTTTATGGGAAGGAACAACAATGCCAGACCGCTATATAGAAGTCAGCATATGTGGGACACAATCACAATATATACGTACATGTACATAACACGCATCACCCATCACGCAACCACAAAGCACACATTTAGATTTTATTCAGCACACAATAACAATTTAGTCAAATACAACAACACAATGAGGATTTCAGAACTACATAGGCAGGTTAATAATATCATGACGTCATTAGAAGATTCAACCATACACATCACAGATTCACCACTGTACCGCCCCTTTCTGAACTTTAACACTCAATACTACAGTACAACATATACGTAAACAACAGTTTGGAACAGCATTATTAGGGCGATTTCAATGGGACAATTAATAAATATTGTCAGATCGCAAATCACTTATATATATAATACTACAGATGACAGCCGGAAGTTCTTCAGTATTAGTGCCATTTGAATGGGACGCATACAATATTGACATCTCGGCAATCACTTATATATACAATACTACAGATGACAGCCGGAAGTTATTCAGCATTAGTGCCATTTGAATGGGACGCATACAATATTGACATCTCGGCAATCACTTATATATACACAATACTACTGATGACAGCCGGAAGTTATTCAGTATTACTGCGATTTGAAAGGGACGCATACAATATTGACAGGTCGGCAATCACTTATATATACAATACTACAGATAGCAGACGGGAAGTTCGGAATTATTATTGCGATTTTAAAGGGACGCATACAGTATTGACAGCTCAGCAATCACTTATATATACAATACTACAGATGACAGCCGGAAGTTATTCAGTATTAGTGCCATTTGAAAGGGACGCATACAATATTGACAGCTCGGCAATCACTTATATATACAATACTACAGATGGCAGACGGGAAGTTCGGAATTATTATTGCGATTTGAAAGGGACGCATACAATATTGACAGCTCGGCAATCACTTATATATACAATACTACAGATGGCAGACGGGAAGTTCGGAATTATTATTGCGATTTTAAAGGGACGCATACAATATTGACAGCTCGGCAATCACTTATATATACAATACTACAGATGGTAGCTGTTACTTTATCGTTTACAAACAATATTGCAGCAACATTGATCGATCACATTCGATGCACATTATACACAACTATGCACTTTCATTCATGTTAGCCTGGACGTGTGCTTGTTACTATAAGATCGCGTTTAAGAAATATTGATTACGCATATGAACAAACATTACAAACATGCACTGTATGTGTGATATTTGACACTTTCACATTGAGATTCATTGTTTGAAAATAACATTTCAGCAAACAACAAATAAACGCACACTGTGAAAGCATTTGCGCCGCTCACATACAAACAGGTGAATACAATCAGCAATCATTACAAACTCACTACCATTGGACTAATTGTACTATAAATCCCCCAAACAACATGGCCAATGCATCACTTGTGATCCACATCAGATCAAGTGCTTACCTTGTTACGCTGTTTTGAAAGATGGATGACGATGACATGGTAGACGCTGCTGGTGCTGCTATTGACGAACTAGCTGTTGGTCGAATCAGGCAGCCTCGGCGGCTCAGACTGAGACGAAGGGGTCGTCTGGTTCGAGGTCCTCGTGTCTACAGGGTGAGCCCCACCTTGGAAAACATGAGCGATTTTGAGGTTTATGATAAGTATCAGCTCGATCGCGAACAGCTCATTGGCCTTTACGATCTTCTTAAACCTCATTTAGAGCCACGTATAAGAATAAGGACTGCTGTTCCCGCCATGAGTAAGATGCTAAGCTGTCTATACGTCCTGGCCTCCGGGAGTTTTCAATCCGGAGAACTGTACATGCATGGCCTGGCTCAAGGTACATTCTCTGGGGTGTTTGATAACTTTCTGGACGCCATGGTACGTATCAGTAAGCAATACATAGGATTCCCACAGAATGATGGTGATTGGAGGCACCTGAAGCGGGAATTCTTTGATATTGCTCAAATTCCCAATGTCTTGGGAGCCATAGATTGTACCCACATTGGGCTGCGTGCTCCAATTGATGACTCGCCCTTCAGAAATCGCAAACATTTTCATAGCCTCAACGTACAGTATGTTTGTGACGCACAGATGAGGATTATGCATGTGTGTGCGAATTTTGGAGGGGCTTGTCATGATGCCCGCATCCTCTCTCTGTCGTCCCTGTGGAGACAGTTTGAGGAAAGACAAATGCCCCCTGGTTATCTCGTTGGTGAGTATTTGTGCACAACATGGTTAATTAGTTTGACAATTGCCACTGTAGTTTTAAAATGTTAGCGTAATGTTCAGCTATAGGATGCAATTTAGCCATATATTTTCCCCCCGCTAATGTCTACTTTTAGTTCAATGCAGATATGTAGCATGTCTTACCTTAAATGCTCAGATAGAGAATGTAATGTAACCATGTAGTTAGCATTTTACACAAGGCTTGATTTAGGAGAAATACGCATATGTAGCATGTCTTAGCTGAAATGGGAAGATATTAGCTAATGCAATTTAACCATGTCATTGTCTCTTTCCGCAAATGTCTTTTAGTTCAATGCAGATATGTAGCATGTCTTACCTTAAATGCTCAGATAGAGAATGTAATGTAACCATGTAGTTAACATTTTACACAAGGCTTGATTTAGGAGAAATACGCATATGTAGCATGTCTTAGCTGAAATGGGAAGATATTAGCTAATGCAATTTAACCATGTCATTGTCTCTTTCCGCAAATGTCTTTTAGTTCAATGCAGATATGTAGCATGTCTTACCTTAAATGCTCAGATAGAGAATGTAATGTAACCATGTAGTTAGCATTTTACACAAGGCTTGATTTAGGAGAAATATGCATATGTAGCATGTCTTAGCTGAAATGGGAAGATATTAGCTAATGCAATTTAACCATGTCATTGTCTCTTTCCGCAAATGTCTTTTAGTTCAATGCAGATATGTAGCATGTCTTACCTTAAATGCTCAGATAGAGAATGTAATGTAACCATGTAGTTAGCATTTTACACAAGGCTTAATTTAGGAGAAATACGCATATGTAGCATGTCTTAGCTGAAATGGGAAGATATTAGCTAATGCAATTTAACCATGTCATTGTCTCTTTCCGCAAATGTCTTTTAGTTCAATGCAGATATGTAGCATGTCTTACCTTAAATGCTCAGATAGAGAATGTAATGTAACCATGTAGTTAGCATTTTACACAAGGCTTGATTTAGGAAAATACGCATATGTAGCATGTCTTAGCTGAAATGGGAAGATATTAGCTAATGCAATTTAACCATGTCATTGTCTCTTTCAGCAAATGTCTTTTAGTTCAATGCAGATATGTAGCATGTCTTACCTTAAATGCTCAGATAGAGAATGTAATGTAACCATGTAGTTAGCATTTTACACAAGGCTTGATTTAGGAGAAATACGCATATGTAGCATGTCTTAGCTGAAATGGGAAGATAGAGAATAATATTGAACTAGATATTTTAAAGTTAAAATAAACATTTGTTAATGGATTATCGTGTACAAAACTTTTTATTGTACTACAAATACTATTTTGAAGATTCTGTTGGAATTATGTTCTGTTCATAATTTATAGGTGATTCTGGGTACATGAGCCGGCCTTGGCTCATTACCCCCTTGCGTAGCCCGACTGATGTGTCTGAGGAGCGCTACAATAGGGCTCATAAGAGAACCAGGGTGGTGGTTGAACGGATGTTCGGGCTCCTGAAGATGAGGTTCAGGTGCCTGGACAGGTCGGGAGGAGCCCTCCAGTACAACCCAAAGAAGGTGGCTAAGATCGTTGTAGCCTGTAGCGTCCTGCATAATATTGCACAGCGGGCTGGGATACTGCAGGCCGTCCGGCCGGACAGAAACCTCCTCAGAGATGAGGAGGATGATCCTTTTCTAGAGGGGCCATTCCGGGACGAGGGGCTCAATGTCAGAGCAGACATCATCAACCGCAACTTTAGACGGTAAAGAATAGAAGTTAGACTGGAGTATTATCAATAGATGTGAACTCTAGGGAAATGACAAGTAGAGAATTGTGCAAACATGTTAGGATTGTTCATCAAATGCTAAAAATGTGTTTCATTTATTAATATAGGTGATGCTCTGGCCATTGGGTCCTGTAGCGAGTCTTTGCCACCTGGTTTTTAAAGAGGACATCAGCTGGTAAGTATAAATGTCTGGACTGTTGCTGGAATGAATTGTACACAAATACATCATATGGCATACATTTTATACACTACTATTTAGTTTACACATTACTTAAAATGAAAATACTCAGAAAGGGATCCTCTAGCATGACTATGGTTCAATGTCACACATTAGAGGTTTGTTCTGCTCAATATGACTCATCTTCACACTTGATAGAACATAACACAAGATGCTACACAGTAAGCTAATGACAGAAATTTCTTATGAAATGGGGGGTGGGAGAGGGCTACAGAAATGATTCACACACTTGTAGTAATTTTGAATAAACTTTTTATGCCATTAGGGAGCTGACTTAATCTAAAGACTGAAAGGGAAGAATTAGAAGCCTGACAGTGAAGATTGCCCAGACTGACAGTGGAAAAAGCCAAGATTGAAATTGAAGTATACCAATGGGATCATGTCTGGCATTATCTTTCAAATCTGCTGACCTTGAAAACCATACAAAGACATGTTCACATGGTAAGTGCCAACTATTTGATAGAATAAGGCTGTTGAGGCATCCTATTGGAGACACTTAGATGATTTTCAAATTTTTAGATGGTATTTCACAGTCCTCTATTTTTGAAATGATGAATAAGACACCTATTGAAGATCAACTTTTTACCCCTGAATTGACTTTCAAAGACCATGCATTATCCAGGTTGGTGTACCAATGCATGCTAGTTAAGAATCACAGGAAGAATGTTGAATATTAGTAGCTTACATACATTAGTCATATTTAGTTCTTAATTAGATATTTAGGGATCACAATCAGACACTTAGATGAATTTCAAATTTTTAGATGGGATTTCAGTCCTCTATTTTTGAAATGATGAATAAGACACCTATTGAAGATCAACTGTTTACCCCTGAATTGACTTTCAAAGACCATGCATTATCCAGGTTGGTGTACCAATGCATGCTAGTTAAGAATCACAGGAAGAATGTTGAATATTAGTAGCTTACATACATTAGTCATATTTAGTTCTTAATTAGATATTTAGGGATCACAATCAGACACTTAGATGAATTTCAAATTTTTAGATGGGATTTCAGTCCTCTATTTTTGAAATGATGAATAAGACACCTATTGAAGATCAACTGTTTACCCCTGAATTGACTTTCAAAGACCATGCATTATCCAGGTTGGTGTACCAATGCATGCTAGTTAAGAATCACAGGAAGAATGTTGATTATTGGTAGCTTACATACATTAGTCATACATATTTCATCATTAGATATTTAGGGATCACAATCATAAAAAGGAATACATATTATAGTTGATATAGAGGTATTTGAATGGACATGAAATATGACATTTATGTTCAACATATATATTATTGAAATGTGATATACATTTTTATGTATAATTAGAAAATCAGATTTTTTATTTTGTTACACAATATAATGGTTTTTTTGGGTTTTTTTTTTAAATATAATTAATAAATATCTTTAAAAAATGTTGAACAAAGTTAGAGCATAGACACAAGATGATTGTAAATGTATTTTATGAATCTTTGACTACGTGTGTATTAACTTTTTTTAAAAAAAAAATTTACATTTCAGATTGGCATCTGATGACTTCCAGGAATATTTTTTTCTTTTTGGTTCAGAAACTATTAACCCCTTAGTGACCAGACCACTTTTCAATTTGTTGACCATCTGGGACCAAGGCTATTTTTGCATTTCTGCGATGTTTGTATTTAACTGTAATTTTCCTCTTACTCATTTACTGTACCCACACATATTATATACTGTTTTTCTCGCCATTAAATGGACTTTCTAAAGATACCATTTTTTTCATCATATCTTATAATTTACTATAAAAAAAAATATAAAATATGAGGAAAAAATGAAAAAAAATGCACTTTTTCTAACTTTGAGCCCCAAAATCTCTTACACATCTACAACCACCATAAAATACCAATGCTAAACAGTTTCTAAATTTTGTCCTGAGTTTATAAATACCCAATGTTTACATGTTCTTTGCTTTTTTTGCAAGTTATAGGGCAATAAGTACAAGTAGCACTTTGCTATTTCAAAACCATGTTTTTTCAAAATTGGCGATAGTTACATTGTAACACCAATATCTGTCATGAATCCCTGAATAACCCTTCAAATGTATATATTTTTTAAAAGAAGACAACCTAAGGTATTAAACTTGGGGTATTTTGACTTTTTTCATGCAACCATTTTACCACCAATCTATGCCAAAGTTTGGGGGGGAAAAAAAAATAATTTGATTTTTTGACAAAATAGCAATTTAAGAATACATTTACTGATAATATTAAGGGTTACTGCCAAATAACACCCTCATATGTCTTCAGCAGCATCTCCTGGGTACAGTGATACCACCCATGTATAGGTGTGTCGGGTTCTCGGGGGGCTAAAAGCTCTTATTTTTAGGGAGCGCATTCCAGTTTTTCAACTTGGAATTTTCACATCGGTCATCATGCACCCATGTCCTATTTGGGACATTTCTGAAGCTGGTCAATGGAATTTACCCCCATCAAACCATATATTTTTGAAAAGTAGACACCCTAGGGTATTTCAAATGCTTGTATTTTAACACTTTCCATGCACTAATTCAACCACCAGTCTTTGTCAAACTTTTGGGTAGTTATTATTTTGTGTTATTTTTCACACACATTGTACTTTAGGCATGGATTCTCAGTTCCTGTTATGTGTTACTGCCAAAAAAAACCTCAATATGTATTCAACAACATCTCCTGAGTACAGTGATACCACCCATGTATAGGTGTGTCGGGTTCTCTGGGGGCTAAAAGGCCTTAATTTTAGGAAGCGCATTCCAGTTTTTCAACTTGGAATTTTCACATCGGTCATCATGCACCCATGTCCTATTTGGGACATTTCTGAAGCTGGCCAATGGAATTTACCCCCATCAAACCATATATTTTTGAAAAGTAGACACCCTAGGGTATTTCAAATGCTGGTATTTTAACACTTTCCATGCACTAATTCAACCACCAGTCTTTGTCAAACTTTTGGGTAGTCATTTTTTTTGTGTTATTTTTCACACACATTGTATTTTAGGCATGGATTCTCAGTTCCTGTTATGTGTTACTGCCAAAAAGCACCTCAATATGTGTTCAACAACATCTCCTGAGTACAGCGATACCACCTATGTATAGGTGTGTTGGGTTCTCTGGGGGCTAGAAGGCCTTATTTTTAGGAAGCGCATTCCAGTTTTTCAACTTGGAATTTTCACATCGGTCATCATGCACCCATGTCCTATTTGGGACATTTCTGAAGCTGGTCAATGGAATTTACCCCCATCAAACCATATATTTTTGAAAAGTAGACACCCTAGGGTATTTCAAATGCTTGTATTTTAACACTTTCCATGCACTAATTCAACCACCAGTCTTTGTCAAACTTTTGGGTAGTCATTATTTTGTGTTATTTTTCACACACATTGTACTTTAGGCATGGATTCTCAGTTCCTGTTATGTGTTACTACCAAAAAAAACCCTCAATATGTGTTCAACAACATCTCCTGAGTACAGTGATACCACCCATGTATAGGTGTGTCGGGTTCTCTGGGGGCTAAAAGGCCTTAATTTTAGGAAGCGCATTCCAGTTTTTCAACTTGGAATTTTCACATCGGTCATCATGCACCCATGTCCTATTTGGGACATTTCTGAAGCTGGTCAATGGAATTTACCCCCATCAAACCATATATTTTTGAAAAGTAGACACCCTAGGGTATTTCAAATGCTTGTATTTTAACACTTTCCATGCACTAATTCAACCACCAGTCTTTGTCAAACTTTTGGGTAGTCATTATTTTGTGTTATTTTTCACACACATTGTACTTTAGGCATGGATTCTCAGTTCCTGTTATGTGTTACTACCAAAAAAAACCCTCAATATGTGTTCAACAACATCTCCTGAGTACAGTGATACCACCCATGTATAGGTGTGTCGGGTTCTCTGGGGGCTAAAAGGCCTTAATTTTAGGAAGCGCATTCCAGTTTTTCAACTTGGAATTTTCACATCGGTCATCATGCACCCATGTCCTATTTGGGACATTTCTGAAGCTGGTCAATGGAATTTACCCCCATCAAACCATATATTTTTGAAAAGTAGACACCCTAGGGTATTTCAAATGCTTGTATTTTAACACTTTCCATGCACTAATTCAACCACCAGTCTTTGTCAAACTTTTGGGTAGTCATTATTTTGTGTTATTTTTCACACACATTGTACTTTAGGCATGGATTCTCAGTTCCTGTTATGTGTTACTGCCAAAAAAAACCTCAATATGTGTTCAACAACATCTCCTGAGTACAGTGATACCACCCATGTATAGGTGTGTCGGGTTCTCTGGGGGCTAAAAGGCCTTAATTTTAGGAAGCGCATTCCAGTTTTTCAACTTGGAATTTTCACATCGGTCATCATGCACCCATGTCCTATTTGGGACATTTCTGAAGCTGGTCAATGGAATTTACCCCCATCAAACCATATATTTTTGAAAAGTAGACACCCTAGGGTATTTCAAATGCTTGTATTTTAACACTTTCCATGCACTAATTCAACCACCAGTCTTTGTCAAACTTTTGGGTAGTCATTATTTTGTGTTATTTTTCACACACATTGTACTTTAGGCATGGATTCTCAGTTCCTGTTATGTGTTACTACCAAAAAAACCCTCAATATGTGTTCAACAACATCTCCTGAGTACAGTGATACCACCCATGTATAGGTGTGTCGGGTTCTCTGGGGGCTAAAAGGCCTTAATTTTAGGAAGCGCATTCCAGTTTTTCAACTTGGAATTTTCACATCGGTCATCATGCACCCATGTCCTATTTGGGACATTTCTGAAGCTGGTCAATGGAATTTATCCCCATCAAACCATATATTTTTGAAAAGTAGACACCCTAGGGTATTTCAAATGCTTGTATTTTAACACTTTCCATGCACTAATTCAACCACCAGTCTTTGTCAAACTTTTGGGTAGTCATTATTTTGTGTTATTTTTCACACACATTGTACTTTAGGCATGGATTCTCAGTTCCTGTTATGTGTTACTGCCAAAAAAAAACTCAATATGTGTTCAACAACATCTCCTGAGTACAGTGATACCACCCATGTATAGGTGTGTCGGGTTCTCTGGGGGCTAAAAGGCCTTAATTTTAGGAAGCGCATTCCAGTTTTTCAACTTGGAATTTTCACATCGGTCATCATGCACCCATGTCCTATTTGGGACATTTCTGAAGCTGGTCAATGGAATTTACCCCCATCAAACCATATATTTTTGAAAAGTAGACACCCTAGGGTATTTCAAATGCTTGTATTTTAACACTTTCCATGCACTAATTCAACCACCAGTCTTTGTCAAACATTTGGGTAGTCATTATTTTGTGTTATTTTTCACACACATTGTACTTTAGGCATGGATTCTCAGTTCCTGTTATGTGTTACTGCCAAAAAAAACCTCAATATGTGTTCAACAACATCTCCTGAGTACAGTGATACCACCCATGTATAGGTGTGTCGGGTTCTCTGGGGGCTAAAAGGCCTTAATTTTAGGAAGCGCATTCCAGTTTTTCAACTTGGAATTTTCACATCGGTCATCATGCACCCATGTCCTATTTGGGACATTTCTGAAGCTGGTCAATGGAATTTACCCCCATCAAACCATATATTTTTGAAAAGTAGACACCCTAGGGTATTTCAAATGCTTGTATTTTAACACTTTCCATGCACTAATTCAACCACCAGTCTTTGTCAAACTTTTGGGTAGTCATTATTTTGTGTTATTTTTCACACACATTGTATTTTAGGCATGGATTCTCAGTTCCTGTTATGTGTTACTGCCAAAAAAAACCTCAATATGTGTTCAACAACATCTCCTGAGTACAGTGATACCACCCATGTATAGGTGTGTCGGGTTCTCTGGGGGCTAAAAGGCCTTAATTTTAGGAAGCGCATTCCAGTTTTTCAACTTGGAATTTTCACATCGGTCATCATGCACCCATGTCCTATTTGGGACATTTCTGAAGCCGGTCAATGAAATTTACCCCCATAAAACCATATATTTTTGAGAAGTAGACCCCCTAGGGTATTTGAAATGCTGGTATTTTCACACTTTCCATGAACTTATTTAACCACCAGTCTTTGTCAAACTTTTGGGTAGTCATTTTTTTGTGTTATTTTTCACACACATTGTACTTTAGGCATGGATTCTCAGTTCCTGTTATGTGTTTACTGCCAAAAAACACCTCAATATGTGTTCAACAACATCTCCTGAGTACAGTGATACCACCCATGTATAGGTGTGTTGGGTTCTCTGGGGGCTAGAAGGCCTTATTTTTAGGAAGCGCATTCCATTTTTTACACTTCCCATTTTCACATCCCATGCACCCATGTTCTATTTAAGACATTTCTGAAGCCGGCCAATGTAATTTACCCCCATAAAACCATATATTTTTGAAAAGTAGACATCCTAGGGTATTTCAAATGCAGGTGTTTTAACACTTTCCATACACTAATTCAACCACTAGTCTTTGTCAAACTATTGGGCATTCATTTCTTTGTGTTATTTTTCACATACATTGTACTTTAGACATGGATTCACAGCTCCTGTTATGTGTTACTACCAAAGAAGACACCAATATGTGGTCACCAACATCTCCTGAGTTCAGTGATACCACCTATGCATAGGTTTGGTGGCTTGTTTGGGCGGTGCAATGCCAAATGTCTGACATGTGTTTGTGATTTTTTTTCACATTTAACATATTTTCTTTGCCTATCGTCTTTTTTTGGGGGTCTTTTAACATACCCCAATTTATTTGTTTTCCATAAATGTGATTATATTTAAAAAGTTGACCCCCCAAGGTATTATACATGGAGTGGTTTGATGACTTTGATGCAACCGTTTTAGCCCAAAAAATTGGAGAAAGTATATGGTGGTAATTTTTCAATTTTCATTGTTACAGACACATTGCTTTTTTACTATGATTTAGGAGAGACTGTTGTAAGTTATTGCAAAAGAATACTTTAGGTTGTTTTCTGCAAGGCACCCTGAGTACACCTATGCCCCCCATGCATAGGTTTGCCAGGATTTTGGGAAGGTTATGTTACATGATTTTAGTTATTAAAAATGAGAGTATTTCTTCTGATAGGCCTATCTTTAGTTTGGGGCCTATCACATACCCCACTTTTATTTATTGCATTCAAAGTGTATATTTTTTAAATGTTGACACCCCAAGGTATTGTATATGGTGTGCTTTGATGCCTTTGAAGCAACCGTTTTAGCCCAAAAAATTGGAGAAAGTATATGGTGGTAATTTTTCAATTTTCATTTTTACAGACACATTGCTTTTTGACTATGATTTAGGAGAGATTGTTGTAAGTTATTGCAAAAGAATACTTCAGGTTGTTTTCTGCAAGGCACCCTGAGTACACCTATGCCCCCCATGCATAGGTTTGCCAGGATTTTGGGAAGGTTATGTTACAATTTTATGACTTGTGATTTTAGTTATTAAAAATGAGAGTATTTCTTCTGATAGGCCTATCTTTAGTTTGGGGCCTATCACATACCCCAATTTTATTTATTACATTCAAAGTGTATATTTTTTAAATGTTGACACCCCAAGGTATTGTATATGGTGTGCTTTGATGCCTTTGAAGCAACCGTTTTAGCCCAAAAAATTGGAGAAAGTATATGGTGGTAATTTTTCAATTTTCATTGTTACAGACACATTGCTTTTTTACTATGATTTAGGAGAGACTGTTGTAAGTTATTGCAAAAGAATACTTCAGGTTGTTTTCTGCAAGGCACCCTGAGTACACCTATGCCCCCCATGCATAGGTTTGCCAGGATTTTGGGAAGGTTATGTTACATGATTTTAGTTATTAAAAATGAGAGTATTTCTTCTGATAGGCCTATCTTTAGTTTGGGGCCTATCACATACCCCACTTTTATTTATTGCATTCAAAGTGTATATTTTTTAAATGTTGACACCCCAAGGTATTGTATATGGTGTGCTTTGATGCCTTTGAAGCAACCGTTTTAGCCCAAAAAATTGGAGAAAGTATATGGTGGTAATTTTTCAATTTTCATTTTTACAGACACATTGCTTTTTGACTATGATTTAGGAGAGATTGTTGTAAGTTATTGCAAAATAATACTTCAGGTTGTTTTCTGCAAGGCACCCTGAGTACACCTATGCCCCCCATGCATAGGTTTGCCAGGATTTTGGGAAGGTTATGTTACAATTTTATGACTTGTGATTTTAGTTATTAAAAATGAGAGTATTTCTTCTGATAGGCCTATCTTTAGTTTGGGGCCTATCGCATACCCCACTTTTATTTATTGCATTCAAAGTGTATATTTTTTAAATGTTGACACCCCAAGGTATTGTATATGGTGTGCTTTGATGCCTTTGAAGCAACCGTTTTAGCCCAAAAAATTGGAGAAAGTATATGGTGGTAATTTTTCAATTTTCATTTTTACAGACACATTGCTTTTTGACTATGATTTAGGAGAGATTGTTGTAAGTTATTGCAAAATAATACTTCAGGTTGTTTTCTGCAAGGCACCCTGAGTACACCTATGCCCCCCATGCATAGGTTTGCCAGGATTTTGGGAAGGTTATGTTACAATTTTATGACTTGTGATTTTAGTTATTAAAAATGAGAGTATTTCTTCTGATAGGCCTATCTTTAGTTTGGGGCCTATCGCATACCCCACTTTTATTTATTGCATTCAAAGTGTATATTTTTTAAATGTTGACACCCCAAGGTATTGTATATGGTGTGCTTTGATGCCTTTGAAGCAACCGTTTTAGCCCAAAAAATTGGAGAAAGTATATGGTGGTAATTTTTCAATTTTCATTTTTACAGACACATTGCTTTTTGACTATGATTTAGGAGAGATTGTTGTAAGTTATTGCAAAAGAATACTTCAGGTTGTTTTCTGCAAGGCACCCTGAGTACACCTATGCCCCCCATGCATAGGTTTGCCCGGGGAGCAGGTGCATCATGGTACAAAATCCCCGTAATAATCTGGAGCTGAAACTGTAAAAAAGTCTTTTTAACTCTGGGGTTTGCTTTTTTGAACAACAAAAAAGCGTTGTGGGTTGCAATCTGCATTAGGTAAATTGCAACCTTTTTGTACCAGGCCCTTGTCTTCCGCATAATTAGATAGGGCTGCAGCAGCTGATCAGCCAGATCAACCCCACCCATATGCCGGTTATAAGACTTGATGCACACTGGCTTCCTTATGATCTCAGCTCTGCCACGTACAGAAACCGCCACCGTCCTCTCTGTGTGGATGGTGGTAAGAAGGTATACATCCTTCTTGTCTCTGTACTTCAGTGCCAACAGCTCCTCTTGGCGCAGAGCTGAGGTCTCCCCCCTTCGTAGCCGGGTGCGTACAAGCTGTCCTGGGAAACCTGCGCAGTTCTTTTTAATTGTACCGCAAGCTACTGTATCAAAGCAATACAGTAGCTTGAACAAAAGGACACTTGTATAAAAAATGTCTAAGTACAAGTGATACCCTTTGTTCATTAGGGGTAATATCAGGTCCCAGACAATCTTGCCAGTGGTTCCCATATGTTCTGGGCAACCTGGAGGGTCAAGGTGGCTATCCTTTCCCTCATACACCCGGAAGGCCTGAGTATACCCAGTCTCGCTGTCACAGAGCTTATACACCTTTACCCCATATCTGGAGCGTTTGGAAGGAATATACTGCTTGAATCCCAGCCTTCCCTTATACTTCATTAGGGATTCATCAACGCATATATTCCTTCCAGGTGTATAAGCCTCTGCAAACCTGGCAGAAAAGTGGGTTATCAGGGGGCGGATTTTATACAGCCTGTCAAATTGGGGATGCTCCCTAGGGGGGCACAGGTTGTTGTCGCTGAAGTGCATGAAATGCAGAATCATTTCATACCTCTTCCTCGACATAGTCTGGGAGAAAATGGGGGTAGAGCAGATGGGGCTAGTACTCCAGTAGGAGCGAATGGAGGGTTTCTTTATGATGCCCATCAGCATAGTCAATGCCCAGAATTTTTTGAATTCTGGCACATTGATGGGGGCCCATTGCTGCTTTGCCAAATATGTTCCAGGCTTTGCAGCACGGAACTGATGGGCATATAAATTAGTTTGGGCGACAATGTTCCCCAATATATCATCGCCCAGAAACACTTCCAGAAACTGCTGGGGGCTAAAACCTGCCACATCTATATTTATGCCAGCATTTGCTGTGAAGGGTGGGATATCTGGCCTCTGGAGATGAGGCGTTACCCACTCTTCAGCAGCAATGGCAGCAACACGCCTCCTTCTGGCAGGGGGGCTAGCAGGGGGGCTGGCAGGGGGGCTGGCAGGGGGGCTAGCAGCCACAGATACATCACTATCAGTTGAGACTGCATCTAGTGATGTATCTGAGCACATGGCAGGGTCAAAATTGGGGTCTGAGTCAGAAATAGAGGCATCTGACTCTGACGCAAGGATGGCATACGCCTCCTCAGCACTATATCTTTTCTGTGACATTTTTGTATCACAGAAAACAATTACTAAAAAAAATTAAATTAACTAAATTAATTAACTAAATTAACTAGCAAAAAAGTACAGCTATGCTACTGCCAGTGATTTATAGCGATCACTGGCAAGCTAGAGGTTAATGGCTCTGAAAATTAAATTAAATTAACTAAATTAATTAACTAAATTAACTAGCAAAAAAGTGCACCTTTGCTACTGCCAGTGATATATAGCGATCACTGGCAAGCTAGGGGTTAATGGCTCTGAAAATTAAATTAAATTAACTAAATGTTTCTGAAAAGAGCCTTTGGGTTTTTAAAAAATTACAACAACAAAATTAACCCCTAAAAAAATGCACAGACAGCAAAATGCAGCAAAAAAAAAAGTGCACCTTTGCTACTGCCAGTGATATATAGCGATCACTGGCAAGCTAGGGGTTAATGGCTCTGAAAATTAAATTAAATTAACTAAATGTTTCTGAAAAGAGCCTTTGGGTTTTTAAAAAATTACAACAACAAAATTAACCCCTAAAAAAATGCACAGAGAGCAAAATGCAGCAAAAAAAAAAGTGCACCTTTGCTACTGCCAGTGATATATAGCGATCACTGGCAAGCTAGGGGTTAATGGCTCTGAAAATTAAATTAAATTAACTAAATGTTTCTGAAAAGAGCCTTTGGGTTTTTAAAAAATTACAACAACAAAATTAACCCCTAAAAAAATGCACAGACAGCAAAATGCAGCAAAAAAAAAAGTGCACCTTTGCTACTGCCAGTGATATATAGCGATCACTGGCAAGCTAGGGGTTAATGGCTCTGAAAATTAAATTAAATTAACTAAATGTTTCTGAAAAGAGCCTTTGGGTTTTTTAAAAATTACAACAACAAAATTAACCCCTAAAAAAACGCACAGACAGCAAAATGCAGCAAAAAAAAAGTGCACCTATGTTACTGCCAGTGATATATAGTGATCACTGGCAAGCTAGGGGTTAATGGCTCTGAAAAGAGCCTTTGGTTCTATATTTTTTAACAAATAAAAGAAATAAATCTCTCTCTCTGCTAAATACAGGTCTCTCTCTCTCTCCAACAAAATGGCAAGTGAGGAGAGGGAGGGAGATCCACACTGATCATAGTCAATATTTACAAATATTGACATGATCAGACAAATGGGGTATTTTATTATTATTTTTTTTTTTAGGGTGGGAGGCTCAGATTGGGTGACCCTAGCTTGCCCCTATGATGATGCAGGCTAGGGACACCCCCAGAGGCCCCATGATGCACTGGGCATCGCCATCTTGGATGCCTAGTGAAGGGGGAGGGGGGGGGGGGGGCTATTTAGGGCTTTTTTTTTTTTTATTCGTTTTTTTTTTTTTTATTATTTTTATTTTAATTTATAACTAACTAAGTGCCTCGACCCACCGAGGCACTTAGCAAACAATCAGAGCATCGGAAGCGTGTCCGATCGCTTCCGATGCTCTGAAACACTGCCGGGCTCCACGTGGAGCGAAACCGGAAGTGATCACTCGTGGGGGAGTGATCAATCCGGTCCCGGCACTCGGGAACAGTATTGCAGGATGCCTAGACCTCAAGGCAAGCCTGCAATACTGTTAGAGCAGCTGGAAGCGATTTCGATCGCTTCCAGTGCTCTGTTAAACCGACGACGTATGCCATACGTCCTCGGTCGTTAAGTGCTTTTTTTTTGAGGACGTATGGCATACGTCGTCGGTCGTTAAGGGGTTAAATTTTAAAATGGTAATAATAAACATTTTAGTATTAAATACACTCTTTGGAACAGATTATAATAAATATCCATATAATCTGTCAATAAAAAACAATTTGACTCCCATGACTGGTAGTTGTCTATTTGACAAGCACATGCATAAGATCAAATAATGCATTAATTGTGGAAAATCCACTGATTCCGAGAATATTACATTAAACTATCTTTTTTAACATTCATTGGGGAGTGAGATCCATCGATGCTTTTCTTTTGAAATTCTTAGATGTTAAAATAATTTCGGATATGTAGTCAATTTCTCAAAAATTATTTGTTTTCACTTTTAAGAAGGGGAAGTGGTTCAATTACATTAAAGTGACAGTGTTGTTGAATGTAAAATTAATTTTATAAGATCTTGTATCTTCCTTAGGTATCTCAAAACATTATTTGCTAAATTATTTTAATTTTTACATTTATAAATGGTAGGTCATTTAACTTGATAATTTTCACAAGCTAGTTATTGGATGGCAGGTTAATCGATTTGATTTTCTAGTGGAGTCATTTAACTATAGTTAATAATATTATGTAGTTTTTAAAATCTTACTTCTTGGGTTAGACATCACATATCTATATATAATTTTCATTCCCCTTTAGTTTATTTTGACAATGTTAAATCAACATTACAAATGTTTTTGTCCTTAAAGGGACATTCACAAAGTATATTGTGTATTGATTTTTAAATAATTCATAAAAGAATTTAAACATATTTAGAAAGTACTATAGAATTACATTCAGTCTTTAAATATACTTTGAAAAAAAACATCAATGCACATATCTTAGTCAATTACATAAGGTATCTATGTGCAACCAACAATCAGCATCAAAATAGCCTATGTAGATATGTATTTAATCCAAAAATATATATAATTACAATCTAATGATTGAATACCAAAACATATTAAGTTGTTCAAATATTATAATCTTATCCAAAATGCATACATAACATATAGCTTAATGTCCCTCTAAGCTGAAGATTCCGAAATACCTCCTTTACAATATATATTTCAGTCAGTGTGTAAAACAATCCAGAAGTTAATCTAAATTTGATATACTCATATGTTATACTAATTTATCAAAAGGAAGGTGCCTAGGTTTCTGATATTTCAAGCATTATTGTGAAATGTTTATTTAAAGGGACATGAACTAAAAATATACTTAAAGGGAGACAGTTAAAAAATTAATGATTTATACATTCTGAATGAGTATTCTATTTTAAGCAACTTTAAAAATTGTCTCATATTATGAATGCTCCTTGTGATGTTGCTATCATTACTTTAAAAATAATGCATAAAATAGATAATTTATTTGCTTCAGTACTCTGGACTGAACTTGGTTTTTTGTGGTGGATTAATTTATCCAACAATCATCAAGGACAACCCAGGTTTTTTGAAACAATTGTCCGTAATCTCAAATATCATTATTGATTTGCAAAGAAAGATAACAAGATAATTGTTAACATTTTAGAATCGGATTAAATTATAACGTTGATTAACATTTCATGCTCAATCTGAATCACCAACGCTAAATTTGTTTGGACAGTGTCCCTTTAAGAGATTTAAAGAGTGTATTTACTTCTCTTCCTATCTTGACATACTTTGCTTGAAAAGCATATCGAGATAGGCTCAGTAGATGAAGATTGGTGGATGCACAGAGATGCCTTATGTGATTGTCTCAACCATGTGCATTTAAATTTCTTCTGTTGAGGATATCTAAATACTAAGATAAATTGATTTACATTTTAAAGTCTAAACAATCTTCTATCTCTACAGATCATTTGATACAATTGTTTGTTTGTAATGTCTATTTAAAAATAAAGACGCCATTGCACAATAAGATATATGAGCACTTCAGACAAATACAAGCTCGAGGTTTATTTACTAATAACAAACAAACCTGTAGTTTAACATTTATAAACAGATTATCCAAGTTACTGACCTTATAACCTGAATTTGAACATTCAGAAATATTGCGTGGGAAACGCATCTTGAAACACCAGATTAGCATCTTTAAACATTAGAGTCTAATGTCACGCAATAGCACACAATCAATGTGCATTATGAAATACATTTAATAGAGCAATATCAATACTTCACAATAAGTCAATAAATGGATTTTATGAACAATAAAGACATACAATATTAAATGTGTATTTGTATTAAAGAAACAGACCGTTATTAAACCGAGAAATGTCTACAACATTTAATAATGTGACAGTATTAGATGTTAAAGAGAATTTAATCATTAATATTTAACGGATCACGGATATTAAATCTGCGTCACACATATCCGCATGACAGGCCCATGAGTTACAAATAAGTCTACATGAAAAATGAAGTAACAGCACCACCATGAGGTATGTGTAAGGAAGTTACTAAGATATGAAACATTAAGGAACGGCCAATCAGAGTTCATCACACAAACACAACTTGAGTCAGGATGGTCTCACAGACATTCTAACAATATTTCAAACTTTTATCCAATCAGATGTACAGATAACTTGTCCCATGGTGCATCTCATGTTTACTTCACCATATAAAAGTCCATTACACGTTGCCATCTTTGTCAGTTCTCTAATGCCTGCAGGCAGTTTATATAGGAGAGCGCTGCACTGGTCCACGCCATCAAGGACTTTTATCCCCAGCTGTTTGGGAACAAGAGGAGGTTGACAGATGCGCCTGTTAAGAAGGCCCTCTGGGAGTCTATCACCAATGCGGTTAGATTGGTGTGTGACGTCCAGAGGACCCAGGATCAGATCATGAGGAGATTCGGAGATATGAGGTTGCGGTTAACAAAAAAAGTCAACCTCATAAGGGACTGGGTACAAGCCCGTAAAAGAGGTGGCAAAAGAGAGGCCCCGCGGAAACTGTACCTACTCCCTTATGAGGTGACTTTATGCGAGCTCCTCAATCTCCGGGTCCCCAAAAGATTCAGATCCTCGCCATCCTCGGCCTCCTCTTCTTCCCTCCCAGCTGCGGGATCTGAAAGTCCTGACGCGGGGGCCAGGGCAGCTGCTTCTCCGTCCGGTGGCCTGGGAGGAGATGGAGAATCTGAACCAGGTAATTATCCAACTTCATATAATATCTTATTTTTTTTTTTTTTAATCAAAAAATGTGTATATAGTCAGATACTAAACCTATACAGATCTCACAACATACACTACATATGATGTTTAGATATCTGATTTTAGATTAGTGACACATGAAATAGGAATGATGTTTCTTGCGCTCTACAGAATATGCGTCACAGAGCGAAAATGGAATTTCGCATACACGTTAACATGGCTTTGCTGTAAGTGGCATTGCTTTCTACATGTTGGTCAAATGACGGATGCGTAATTCTGCTTTGAATCATTGAGCAATGATCGCGAAAATGGAATTGCGCATACACGTTAACATGGCTTTGCTGTAAGTGGCATTGCTTTATACATGTTGGTCAAATGACGGATGCGTAATTCCGCTTTGAATCATTGCGCAATGATCGCGAAAATGGAATTGCGCATACACGTTAACATGGCTTTGCTGTAAGTGGCATTGCTTTATACATGTTGGTCAAATGACGGATGCGTAATTCCACTTTGAATCATTGCACAATGATCGCGAAAATGGAATTGCGCATACACGTTAACATGGCTTTGCTGTAAGTGGCATTGCTTTATACATGTTGGTCAAAATGAAATGTTAATTATTATATATGTGAAGAATACAGTATTCTTATTTTCAAAATTATACATAATAAAAAAAGAAGAATCCAAATAAATTATAACATATGCCCATCAATTGATGAGAATGAAATAACACCAAAAAATAATTAAAGCTACAGTAAACAACACAACTCATTGAAAATAAGAGTACAGGATATATTTATCATGAATCTAATTGAGGAAACAATTAACTCATGGGACTTCCAAAGGATTAATAGTTTTAAATTGATTTGCTAATAATGTAAAGATTTTAAACATGGCATGATTTGTATTAATGATATGCAATCCTCATTTAATATATTACAGATATGGATGTTGCTGCTGGATCCTTAAGGCAGGGCTTGTCACAGTATGGTATGTCTCATTTTAATTGACATTTGTCTTAGAAACATGGACAGAACATTACATACTAAATCCACATTGTTCAATATTTATATGTAATGTCCCTTTAATAGATGAAAATTAAAAAATTCTTCGGATATCCTTAAATAACATATTAGATTTGAATTGCATTCTCAATCCCATTCATTACATCAACATATAGTAGTAGTAGTAGTAGAGAATTCATTAACACCAACATTGTCAAATCAATATAAGTTTATATTAAAGGGATACTGAGCTACAATTATTAATGTTGTCATTCAGATAGAGTATGCAATATTAATAAACATTTAAATATAATACTATCATCATATGTGAAATATTCTATTGCTAAATGTATTTTAAAATCAAGAATGTACATTTATCTGCATCTCAATTTTGGTTGACCAACCTGGGTTTTTATTGATGATTGGTGGATACCTTCAACAAACAATATTTATTGAATACAATATTGCTTATCTGCCTTTAATATTAAAATGTAGCAACATTCAAATTATAATAGGAGTCAATGTTAAATCATTTTGAACAGTTTGAACAGAGAAATCAATGATTTAAATAAATCATGTCAGTGTCCCTTTAATAAACAATAGATTCATTCATCTTTACATTCTTTCGATTAAACAATATTGATATATAATTCACATATTCACTGTTGGAGTTACTTTATAGATATCAGCATACTCGAACAGCACCATGATTACATATTTGTACTAATCAATTTGGTTTTGTATTGTGATAAATATGTGTTGTGTCCTAAACAAGATTACTGTACATTGCACAAATGGCTCGATGTGCCACATGTGTTTGTTTAGATTTGTCAACAGCTGTTCTTCAAAATGTGGTTTGTGTGTATTCTTTTAAGAACATTGATCAATGGGTATATTTAGATATGCAATAGCATCGTATGAGATGAGTTTGATGTCTAATATAGTCTGAAATTAAACATATGTTCAATATATCATTTTTAACAGAATCCCCTTGATTCAATCAAGCATTTTTTGGTTTAATGACTGCTCTATTCTTCACATTTTCAAGTTGATTAATCTTAAAATTTGATACAGATGTGATTTAGTGATATCCCAAATGTGTTTACTAATATATATCTATATCATTCATAGAGAGAGTTGGTGTGGGGAGCCCACAGGAATCCAGCAGTGACACAGAGCCACCTTTGCGGTCTCCTGGTAAGTCCATTGACTCATTTATATGTCATTGAAGGTGTATTGGTAATCAATATTATGAGCATGATTCTGATGAAGCATAACATTTGAAACAAACATATAATTTTCTCTTCTGATTATATATTAATTTTCTTTTAATATTGAAAGATTAATAATTAAAACTTTATTAGTCTACACATTTGTTATTCAGAAGATGTATAGCATATGTTTGTTTCCATGTTCATTTTTGACAACAGTCATCAAGTGATACACACATGAGAAATCTTAAATGTTCTATGTACTATGCTTTTATGATTTTTAAATTAATACAAACAATACATCGAAAATCTGAATCATTGAGAATAACAAATCTAATGTAATTTGTATGCTCCATCAAAATGATGTAAATCATAACTTTGGGTGTGTATATCTTTAATGCAACATTGATGTGTGTCTTTGAACAACAGTAACATATGTTATAATATCTGTTCTTAACGTGTACACAACATGTTATGTTTTACAGAGATTGATTTAACATATGTGACGGAGGAGGAAGAGGCTGCCTTGGAGTCTAATGGTATGTGAAATATATCATGTTTCCAACATGTTGCTTTTTTTAAAATCATTTCATTGAAGACATTCAAAGTCTACAGCTTTTGCACTTTAAAAAGGAATATTATTTGTCTGTTCAAATACACTACTGCCCCCTTTCTATATCAGGCAGCATGAAAATATTATTTTTTAAAAAAATGTATAATTCATGCCATCATTATGTCACATGCATATTCCAGGCCAAAACACAATAATAATGTTATAATTGTACAGACAGTAATTGATATTCATCTGAGTGCCTGTATGCATACCATATCCTCATTTCATAATTGTTTACAAATTCAAACACACTTCTAAGTATATTGAAAACATAATCAATTTGAAATGCGTTGATTTGATTTCATGATGTATGAGATGTTAATATATATTTTTAAAATTTTCAGATGGATCCGCCGCTTCTGGTCATCTGGTTTCCACCCCTGCCCAGTCCCCTAACCAGTCACAGACCCCTGCCCATGCCCAGACCCCTGCCCATGCCCAGACCCCTGCCCATGCCCAGACCACTGCCCAGGCCCAGACCACTGCCCATGCCCAGACCACTGCCCATGCCCAGACCCCTGCCGGCCCTTCCCATTTATCATTTCCTGCCCCTCCCCAAAAAAGCCCCTACAACCCCCTTTGCCACTCTCCCCGTATTATGGCCCATACAGCTGCCCAGACCCCAACTCTCCTCTCCCCAGCTGTACGGCCTACCCCGGAGCAGCAGCTCATCCCTCCCCAAGCCAATCCCATCCCTCCCCAACCCAATCCCATCCCTCCCCCCTGTCTCAATCTTCATTGTCCTGGGTGTCGGATTGTCCTTCCCAGGCACAGCTGTAAGTATCATTCAAAATCAACATTATAAGATACTTAAAGGTACACTGAAGGTAAATATTTTCTATTGTGATTCAAATAGAGCATGCAATGTTAATCAAATTTATAATTTACTACTCTTATGAATTATTCTTCATTCTCTTGCTATCTTTATTGAAACAAAGAAATGCCTATAATTAATTTTAAATAGAAAATAATTGTGGACATCATTTCTTTATTGTTGGATGAATGTATCCATCAACCAGCAGGGACAAACAAAGTTGATAAACAAATATGGCCTGCCCTAAAAACCGACATTCTTGCATTAAAAAAATAGCTATAGAATTCAAACATTTAAAGAATATGTGTAATTTTTAAATATTTGTAATGTCATGCTCTATCTGAATCAGTCAATTAAATATTTAGGTTCAGTGTCCCTTTAATTTGATATCACTACATATACCAATCACCACTACTTGGATCCAACAATTTATGTGCAAATGTTTATACATTATCTCTTGTCTAACCCAGTGGGAATGTAATTTCTTCAGGTTGCTATGTTTACACAGCTTGTCCTCAATGCCAAAATGTTTAAGGATAGGTGTGCCTACCACAGTATAATTAAAATATTTAAATTGCTAATGTAAGTACAATGTAAATCCTTTAACAAGATTTGATACACTCAAGCTGTATAAGTGGATCATCGAAAACCAATTAAAGGGGACAACATGTTTGAGTAAACTGTCCCTTTAATGATTTTGGTCTGTCTGAATAACATATTTCATGTGTAAAGAATCAATTTAAACTAATTGATGTAAAGAATGATTTGTCTTTATGATGACAATGTATCTTTGCTTATTTTTTCGTCTGTTGTGTAATTATCCTTAATATTTAATTTATTCTTTATTTTAGGCTGTGACTCAGCATGGCTCATGCTAGAAGGTATAGCAAGAGTAGAGCAGGCCGTGTTGAGGAACGCAGCTGTCCTGAGAGGGATGAACGACACCATGCAGGCCCAGCTCCGGGTTCAGGACTTGACTCTGCGTGAAATCATGCGATTAAGTTCAAGGCCTGAATCTGGACATGCACAGGACGATGAAGAGGATGACCAGTAAGTGGAGGATCTGGAGATGCTCCAAGGTGGCAGATAAGAATCCTCCGTCCACATGTTTATGTTTTTTTTTATTGTTGCCATTTGGCCTTTTTCAAAGTTTATTGTTGTGCCTGTTGCACTCTTTTACCTTGTCATATGTCTCCAATGGGGCTATGGTGGCCCTTGGCAACTCTCTTCATGGACTGTGATGCACTCTGTTACCTTGTAATATGTCTCCAATGGGGCTATGGTGGCCCTTGGCAACTCTCTTCATGGACTGTGATGCACTGTGTTACCTTGTCTTATGTCTCCAATGGGGCTATGCTGGCCCTTGGTAACTCTCTTCATGGACTGTGATGCACTCTTTTACCTTGTCATATGTCTCCAATGGGGCTATGGTGGCCCTTGGCAACTCTCTTCATGGACTGTGATGCACTCTTTTACCTTGTCATATGTCTCCAATGGGGCTATGGTGGCCCTTGGCAACTCTCTTCATGGACTGTGATGCACTGTGTTACCTTGTCATATGTCTCCAATGGGGCTATGGTGGCCCTTGGCAACTCTCTTCATGGACTGTGATGCACTGTGTTACCTTGTCATATGTCTCCAATGGGGCTATGGTGGCCCTTGGCAACTCTCTTCATGGACTGTGATGCACTGTGTTACCTTGTCATATGTCTCCAATGGGGCTATGGTGGCCCTTGGCAACTCTCTTCATGGACTGTGATGCACTGTGTTACCTTGTCATATGTCTCCAATGGGGCTATGGTGGCCCTTGCCAACTCTCTTCATGGACTGTGATGCACTGTGTTACCTTGTCATATGTCTCCAATGGGGCTATGGTGGCCCTTGGCAACTCTCTTCATGGACTGTGATGCACTGTGTTACCTTGTCATATGTCTCCAATGGGGCTATGGTGGCCCTTGGCAACTCTCTTCATGGACTTTGATGCACTGTGTTACCTTGTCATATGTCTCCAATGGGGCTATGGTGGCCCTTGGCAACTCTCTTCATGGACTGTGATGCACTCTGTTACCTTGTCATATGTCTCCAATGGGGCTATGCTGGCCCTTGGCAACTCTCTTCATGGACTGTGATGCACTCTGTTACCTTGTCATATGGCTCAAATACTCCTTATTTTTACAAGATTATTTCTAAACGTTGTTGATGTTTTCTTACATACTAATAAAAGACATGTCATTGCACGATTCTTTGTCCTCATTCTTCATGTTATTTTTTGAAAGCTCTAGTTTATCTTGTTGATCCTTAAAGTGACCTACCAAAAATATTTTTTTATAAAAAATCATATATGTAAGACAATTGTAAATGACTTTAAGATTAACATCTCCAATGTAATCTTATTATTTGTCTTTATATATTTTTCTCTTAGCTTTATCATTGCATGATTATGATTAGCATAGTAATTGTTTTATATATGTATATATAGATTGTTATTTGTGTATATATGTATATTTCAATTTTCACATCCATGTGTGTATTTAGAAACTCTGCATGAATTGATGCACCTTTAACAAATGATCTGAGGATTGATACAATGATATAATCCCTGTAAAGTGTTCATTTTATTGAAATAGTATTGTCTATGTGTATCCTCTTTTTAAAAACAAAATCATGTCCCTTTAAGTGATGGTGAGCACAATTGTTAATGAATGTATTTCCATTTCTAAAGCTTTTTTGTCCTTTTTACATGAACAAGGACATATAATCTTATTAATAAACAATCTTATTGTAATGTTGACAGCACATGTATTTCATTTTCAATTCTATCTTATTGTAAAAGTGTAACCAAATAAATCTCTGTCTCTGTGTGTAATGCAAATATTTTAGATGATGAATATTTTTTAACAAATATGTTAACAAAATACTTCTCCTCCCATATATGGCTATAGGTAGGCTGACCATATTTAAACTTGAATAAATGATACGTTTAATCAATCCATGTATAACTATTGTTATTCCAAAACAATCAAAACATATCTTAAAACATCAATGGCATATGTATTTCTCATGTGTATCTTTTAAATGTTAAAGATATACACCATAGCTATAGTTCAAGGGACAGTCAAGTCCGAAAAGATGATTCATGATTTGGTGACATTCCTAGATAGCAATCTAGACACATACTAGTTCCTAAAATATAAATACGTTTCTTAGTGATATGCCAAGCTGTCAACTGAGTCCTTGTATTGGCTGCGGTTTTTCAGCGATTTCGGATGCGCCATGTTGCTTAAGACGTCACCTGCCAGGCTGTCCAATGATTCCTTGTATTGACTGACGTTCTTACGTGATCAAGAATGTGCCTTTTATTTGATGGCGTTTTGACGCGATCAAGGATGCGCCTTTTTTTTTGGGCGTTCTTACGTGATCAAGAATGTGCCTTTTATTGGATGGCGTTCTTACGTGATCAAGGAAGCGCCATGTTAAGACGTCACATGCAAAGGTAAAAAAACGTCTGATTGGATTACGTAGTCCCGCAATATTTGTTTGTGCACGTTAAAAACGTTTGTGACTGCAGCCAATTTTAAAAACCTTGCGAATATGTATTATTTGCATCATGTTACATTGTTGACCCGTAGTTGATAAACACCACCACATTCTCTTTTGCTGGATGTCTGATTGAATAAACGAACGAAAGCAAAATGTTTTCATGCATATGATATTTCGAGGCAAGTGCAAATCTCTATAGTCCATGTTGTTTAATATGTTTGTCAACAATAAGTTCCTTTTTCAGAAAAATGACTGTTGTGTTTAATGTTAAAGATATCTAATTAATAAATATGCGCTATTGTGTTAGAATAAAGTAATCAATATGCATTTAGCTTTATCATATGCTAAATATATGATGCCGACTTCTTCTAAATGTAATTTCGCTGTATATTTTATTAAAGGTTCATTAGACACTCACATTATAAATGAAATCTTTTAATTTGGTCTCTAGTTAGATAGTCCATTGTTTAACAAATACACGTTTCATTTTGCTTCTGTTCGAATAAAATGTAATTAATTATCAGACTCCTCGCCAAGCCTCTAAGTTTCATGTGAGTACCATCTCCAGCTTTCTCCTGTTTTGTGTATGATGGTGTTTTGTCTTGTTTTATGGTTGTAATGGGGGTTCATCTATATTTTCAATAGAGCTAACCCAATTTTCTTTGAAAGTGTTTGAAGCTTTGTAATATTGATATCAGTATATGTTAATCTTGTTGTTTGTAGTAGTGTCTATTACATACAGTTCTGTTAAAAATATAGTATACTGTCCCTTTAATGCAAATGTTGATTTTTGTATCATGTATGAGTTCCACATTGTTTAATCTTCAAATATATTATTGTTAGCATATTTTCACCCCCCACTCCTAAAAGGACTTTAAACCATATTCATTGTTAAAACAAATGTCTTTCAAAAAAAAAAATTAACACAATAATGTCTCTTTAAGAAAATAGACTTTATTTAACACGTCAATATAAATCTGATTTCAATATTTATTTTTTGAACAAGTACATGTAGATATACCAACAAGCTTCAAATATGTGTTAGCATATGTAATTTTGTTAAAGGGACAGTTTAGAAAACAAATAATGTTTTGCATTATTCTAAAAGTCAATTTTGTAATATCAATGATATCAAATGTTTCTCACCAATTAATCATTTGTCTGTGTTTATTTAAATTTGCTAGCTAAACCTATGAGGTTCGTGTGCTCATTTCTTCGAGCTTGAAGAGTGCATGTAATCATTATACAATTTGACCACTAGAGGGCATTTGGATAGCATTTGTATATGTAAAACCTTGTGCTCATACAGCATATTATTTACCATGTATTGATCATTGATATATAAAATGTTGTTATGTCAGAACAACAAATAAGTGGTCATTTTTCCTAGTCATAGATACAAGGTTAAGCACATAAGTCACACGTATTTCTCCATGTTTTGTTGTTTCCAACTTGATAATGCGTAATACAGTGTTTTCTTTGTAATCAATAATTTTCTGACTGTCCCTTTAAGCTGTGTTATTGGCATTCAAACAGTAATATGCCATCATGGATAATTGTAATGGTAATTTTGTTTGCGATTCGGGAAACAGTTTGGACATCACATCACAGAAACCAATCAATATCATGAACAAGGATAGGTATGTGATGATGTGGTTTTCACACACTTATAACCCACACTCTGCAAACAATCTGCCTCCATGGACCCGGTCCCATAGAAGTAGATTATATACAGAGTGTGGTCCACAAGTGTATGAAAACCACATCATCACATACCTATCCATTACACATTAAATAAAAAAAACATTAAAGATGAAAATAAATACTTACTTCCTCTTCCTTCCCCTCTTCCCACGGGGCTGAGGCTCTGGGAGGGGCAACTGCCGACTCTGAAGAGTTCTCCTTGGAGATGTTGTGGGAAGAGTGGAAGGAAGAGTACTGGGATGACCAAGGTGAGGAGGAGAAGATGGCTGAGGAGAAGATGGCTGAGGAGGAGAAGATGGCTGAAGAGGAGGAGATGGCTGAAGAGGAGGAGATGGCTGAAGAGGAGGAGATGGCTGAAGAGGAGTAGATGGCCCGGCAGGAGTAGATGGGCCGGTAGGAGGAGATGGCCGAGCAGCAGGAGGCCCAGCAGCAGGAGGCCCAGCAGCAAGAGGCCCAGCAGCAGGAGGCGGACCAGGAGGTAGACCAGCATGCGCCTCCTGGAAAAAATTGAACATCTCTTGGTGCAGATTAATGATTCGGTTTTGGCCTTGTTCGATTCTATTAAGTATGTTTATTATTTGGTTTTGGCCTTCAATTATTTGATTTTGTCCATCAAGAATTCGAGTTCGGCCTTCGATATTTTGTATCCGGGAGTTACGCATCTGGTCTATGTAGTCCAGTAGAACCCGCACCTCCGCTATTTCCTCTTGTTGTGCTTGGCGGGGTCCTCTGGTTCCGCGGGCTCCTCCTCTGCTTCCGGGGGCCTCTTCATCAGCTTCCATGCGTTCTTCGTCACGGGGGGCCTCTTCCCTCCGAAGTGGAAATTCCTCCCCACCACTCTCATCCCGGGGAGATGGATGAGGCTGTGTTTCTTGTGCTGCCTCCTCCCCAGACTCTGTATATTTAAAAAAGAAATAAAAAATGTATATATTAGCATATTTGCAAATCAAGCTTTAAATGACTTAGCTTACGATACAATTACAAATGCAGAATCATTAATCCACTTTGAAATCTAACAAACAATCAATACGATTTCCGCATTTTCAAAACCGTGTTTGTGATATCTCTGGTCAATCTGAATGTTTTTGTGTTTGTTTTCAGTCTGTTTAAATGCACACCTAACCTATAGCCTAGATACTGATGTAACCGCAAAGTAATTGAATGCGTGTAAACAACGTTATAGCATTAATCTGATCCTTAAAGGGACATGAAACCCAATGTTTTATCTTTCATGATTTAGAAGCATACATTTATTATAAACTTTCTAATGTACTTTTCTTATCTAATTAGCTTCATTCTCTGGATATTCTTTGCTGAAAAGCATATCTAAATATGCTTATAAGATGCTGATTGTTAGCTGAATATAGCTGCCTCCTGTGATTGTTTCGCCGTGTGCATGGCTATTTCTTCATTAAAATATATCTCAAGAATGATTCAAATTAGATAATATAAGTACATTTGAATGTTTTGTCAAATTGTATTCGCTACCTCAATCATGAAAGTAAAGGTTTGCGTATAGTGTCCCTTGAAATACATTCGTATGTGAATTTATTGTTCAATGAGCTTACCGTCAGATGAGAGTGTCAGGTTCCCGGTATCAATTCCTCCGATACCGACTACTTCCACCTCGGAGATGCTGGGCCGCAACATTTCCTCCCATCGGCAGTACTCTATTTCCAGGGCAGGTCCGCCACCGGTTCCTGCAGCATGTCGGGCCTCCAGGCTTAACTTTTTCTTGAGATCCATCTTACAGTCCCGGTAGAGATGTTTTATCGAATCCAGATCTCTGTTCCGGCCACCCACTGCATTGACTGCATTTCTTATCTCATTCCAGAGCCTCCTCTTGTCAGTCGGGGTAGTCTTCTGGTGCTGCAGCCTCCTATACCGGCCATATAGGCCTCTACGAGGTCCTCCTTCTCCTCCATCGAAAACCTCGCCTCCCTAGTCGCCTTGGCCTTCCCCTGTGACGATGCCCTCTGTTTCCCGGACTGTGAAGCCCTACTCTGTCCGCCACTGGGCCCAGACACTTGTTCATCTTGAACCAAGTGGCTGGGTCCACCCACCGCTTCCACCCCCGCTTCCTGCCCCCCTTCCTGCCCCCCTTCCTGCCCTGTTCCTCTCCCCCTCCCTCTCCTCCCCCCTCTACCTCTCCCCTGCCTGGCCTCCATCTGTTCCCTAAACTAAACCCCAAATAATCAAACAAAAAGTGAGTGTGATGAAATGAAAGGGGGTCAAAATAAAGAACTAAAAAGACAAAAAAAAGTGCTGAAAGTGTGAGAGGGATGTAAAAAAACAAAGAGGGTAAGGAGTATTTAAATAAACCAAAAGAAGAAGAAGACTAAAAGGAGGATATGTAAACTAAATGTAACTAGGGGATGGGTATGGGGTATGGGATAAGAGTAAATGGGATGAAAGGGAATGGGACTACAGGGAATGGGGTATGGAGTGTAGTATGAGGGGGTAGGGGGTATGGAGTGTATGTAGTGTTATTGATAAGTGTATGTATGTATTGAATGTGTTTGCGTGTAAATGTGTTACGTGTACAGAAAAATCACTCGCTCGCTAACTCACACTACTACTAATTCTCACTAACACACTACTACTAATTCTCACTAACAAACACTCCCACTAACTCTCACTAACTACCACTAACTGACGCTCCCACTAACAACTCTCACTAACAACTCCCACTCCCACTAACTCACTCACGCTCCCACTAACAGACTCTCTCCCACTCCCACTAACTCCCACTAACTCACTCACGATAACACTAACAACTGACTCTCTCACGCTAACACTAACTCACTCACAATAATGCACCAACTCTCTAATCTTAAACCTCCAATCTCCAAAGACCCAACAGCAACACAGTCAAAGAAGCCCTGCTTGTGTGGTGCTTATATACCCTGTGTAAATGTTTAATGATGTACCAATTTCCGTTGTAAATTGTGTTCAGGTGTGCTTTATTAGCAATTAATATTAGTGCAATGTGTATTAGTTGTGTGAATTTGCGCATGCTCATTTTGAGTTAGTATTTGTGGAATGTGTAGAATGCGATGATGTCATAGTGGTCGTTTTCTCTAACATTGTCCAATAGTATTCTTTTTAAATGTGAATTTGCGATGGTGTGTTATTAGTGAAGTGTTGTATATGTATGTTTGTCCTAATATATAGTGATATTGAATGCGATTATTTTTCTAGTGTATGTATATATTTTTTATTCCATGTTGTTATTTTGCGAATTTCCGCATCTTAAAGTATATGCGTATTCCCCGTATTAAATTTTATTAAAAATCCCCCCGCTTGTGAATGTGTAATGCTTGTGTGCTTTGTTGATTGATTGTTGTTGTGACATTTGCGGCGTGTTATTGTTGTGCATGATGTGGTATGCGTCATATGACCGAGCTGTGCGTATTCTCGCGAGATCGAGTGTTAGGTGAAAAAAGCTATTTTTTTCCTTTCCCATTGATCTCTATGGGAGACTGTCTAACGCGGGCAGTATTCCGCGTGTGACATACACGCGTTAGGAGCATCGTTAGATGGTCTTTTTTGAACTTTAAATACCGGAGTCAAACAATGCCGTGCGTTAGACATAAAACACGCGTGGCGTTAGCAACCCATCTACCGCCGAACTCCAAATCTAGCCGTTAGTTTCTTGTTTTATTAATTCTGATGCTGATTGTATTCCTGCCTTATGATGGATACAAGTATAGAGGCTAACAACGTCTACAGTATATCACTATCCTCACTAGATGTGTGTGTTAGTGTAATGCTCATGGGATACTCCTCTATCAGACCAAATTCGGCCAGTAGTCTTGTTATCCCGGCGTTGAGCCGGAATGATAGGGAATATCCCAGAGCAGAGTAGGTTTGCAAGATGAGATAAATGGCACTCACAGGACAGTCTTTGGCAGCAACAGGCAGGAAGCCAGAGACAAACCACTAGGGTGGTCAGGCAGGCAGGGTTCGTCAACAGTAAGCAGTCCAGGGGTAAACCACTAGAATGGTCAGGCAGGCAGGGTTTGTCAACAGTGAGGCAATCCAGGGCAGATAGGTGTTAACTGGTAGAGTAGTCTGACTGGCAGAGTTCAGCAACAATATCAATCAAGCAGTAAAGGGTTAAAGAGGCAGAGTGGTCAGACAAGCAGAGTTCAGCAGCAGTATCAATCCAGCAGTTAAGGGTTAAAGAGGTAAAGTGGTCAGACAAGCAGGTGTCAGCAACAAAATAACAATCCAGCATACAAATCAATAACACCCAGGATAACAGTAAGTAACACCTATACTTGGGCAGTGATAAGTAGGACTGAAGTTACTTAAATAGGTGCAGGATTCGCGAAACAGGAGATCCAGACCGGCTTCTGCAGGAGGAGGGGTGCGGCGATGACGTCACCGCCGCACGCAGAGAGGAGCCAACTCCCCCCTAGGCAACGAGCAGACAGCAGGTGCCACGTCCCTAGCAACAGCTAGAGCGGTGCAGCACGACATAGCCCCCCTCTCAAGGGTTCCCTCCAGGTACCTGAGTCGACCTTAAAGGATGAGCAGCATGGAATCTAGAGACCAAGGATGGAGCATGCACATCATGGGCAGGAACCCAGGAACGATCCGCCACAGAGTAACCCTTCCAATGTACCAGATACTGCAGTTGTCTGCGCCTGTATCTGGAGTCCAGGATCTTAGCAACCTCATATTCAGGGTCACCACGAACCAGGAGCAGAGGAGGAGGAGCTCGGAGCTTGGTATATCTGTTCCTGATGTAAGGCTTGAGTAGTGAGATATGGAAGACTGCGTGTATGCTCAGAGTTTTGGGCAAGGCCACTTTGTAGGTAACAGGACTTTTCAGGACTTTGTAAGGACCAATAAACCTAGGCCCCAATTTGTGACAGGGTTGACGTAGACAAATGTGTCGAGTAGAGACCGAAACACGTTCACCCTCTGAGAAGGCATGTACAGAAGCTCTAAGATGGTCAGCAAACTTCCTATATCTAGAGACAGCTGAACGTAGCTGAGAGCGAATACGTTGCCAATGAGTGGTGAGTTCAGTAACGTGTCGGTCTGCAGCAGGAACCCCAGTGGATTGAGCAGAAAGAGGTAAGACACGAGGTTGATACCCTGCTGCGGCTTGAAATGGAAAACATCAAAGAGAAAAGTGCCATTGAGTGTTTCTTGCCAGCTCCGCTAGGGGTAACAACTGGGACCAGTTGGTATGGAGTGCATTGCAAAGGCTCTAAGATAAGCCTCAAGATCCTGGTTCACACTCTCAGTTAGACCATTGGTCTGAGGATGGTAGCCAGAAGACAAGGAAACTGTGGTTCCAATCAACTTACAAAAGGCTCTCCAAAAGGTAGAAATGAATTGTGGACCTCAATCGGAAAAAATATTCACAAGAATTCCATGAAGTCGTACCACATGCAGAAGGCAGTTTTGTTAGGGGTACAAAATGAGCCAGTCTGGAAAAGCGATCCACCACAAGCCAGATAACTGTATGGTGGTCAGAAGGAGGAAGGTCCACAATGAAGTCCATTGTTATGTGTGCCCATGGTTGTTTGGGAATGGACAATGGTTGGAGCAAGCCGGGAGGCAAGGATCAGGGAGTTTTGTTGGCAGCACAAGTTATAGAGGCTTTTACATAATCTTGAGTGTCAGCCTTCATAGTAGGCCACCATAAGTGTTGAGAAAGATGCTTAAAAGTCCTTGTCAAACCAAGATGTCCTGAGAGTTTACTGTCATAAGCCCAGGACAGTACGGGAGTGCGAAGGTTCAGAGGTACAAAAAAGATATCAGAAACCACAGGGGCTTCAGGAGGTTTATTGGACTGGGCACATTGCAGTCTTTGAAGAAGGGTGGTATTCAATTGAGCAACCACACAGGAGGGGGGTATGATATGTTCAATAGGAGCTTCAGAGGAATCACTTGAGGGAGGAAACTGACGGGAAAGGGCATCCGCCTTCATGTTTTTGGTCCCAGGAAGATAAGAAACCACAACGTTAAAGTGGGAAAAGAGCAAGGCCCAGCTGGCCTGTCGAGGATTAAGTCTATGAGCTGTCTCTAAGTCAGATTCTTGTGGTCGGTGAGAATCTGAATGGGATTAGTGGTGCCTTCCAACCAATTACGCCATTCCATCAAGGCCATCTTAATGGCTAAGATTTCACGATTACCCACATCATAATTCCTCTCTGCAGGAGTAAAACTTTTAGAGAAAAAGGCTACAGGGTACGACTTGGCGGTTAAAGGTTCTCTTTGGGTTAGAACTGATCCAGCCCCTATCTCGGATACATCAACCTCTAAAGTGAACTGTAGGTCAGGATCAGGATGGCAAAGCACAGGAGCAGAACAAAAGGCTTATTTCAGACGAGAGAAGGCATTTATGGCTTCATGAGGCCAATGTTCACAATCTTTGTTCTATTTTGTCAGTTCAGTGTGTGGAGCAACTGTTTGGGAAAAGTTCTTTATAAACTTGCAGTAATAATGGGAGAACCCTAAGAATCTCTGCAATTCCTTTAATGAAGTAGGTTGGGGCCACTCTAAAACTACTGTGCGTTTAGCAGGATCCATGGCAAAACCTTCTTTCGAGATGACATAGCCAAGGAACTTTATCTGAACTTGGTCAAACTCATATTTTTCTAGTTTGACTACTAAATAATTGTCCCTGAGATGTTGAAGTAACTGTCTCACATGCTTATGATGGAAGAGTGGAAGAGAAAATAAGGAAGTCATCCAGGTAGCCAATGACAGTGCGATTGAGGAGGTCACGGAAAACATCATTGACAAATGCCTGGAAGACTGTAGGGGCGTTACATAACCCAAAGGGCATTCAAGGTATTTGTAATGCCCTGATCTTGTGTTGAAGGCGGTCTTCCATTTGTGGACTGGGAAGATACGATCAGATTGTATGCCCCACGTAAGTCTAACATGGTGAAGAAGCGAGCATTCTGGAGCGAGTCATAGAGCTCAGTGATCAAAGGAATGGATAGCGGTTCTTGATAGTTATATTGTTCAAGGCCCTGTAGTCGATGCAGGGTCTGAGCCCACCATCATTCTTACTGACGAAAATGAAGCCTGCCCCAGCAGGAGAGGAGGAGGGGTGAATGAAGCCTTTAGCTAGATTCTCTTGGATATATACCTCCATAGATTTAGTTTCAGCTTTGGAGAGTAGATAAGTCCTCCATTTAGGAAGTGGGGCTCCAGGAAAGAGGTCAATTTTGCAGTCATAAGGATGGTGGGGTGGTAGCACATCGGCTGCCTTTTTCTCAAACACATCTGCAAAGTCTGTATATACTGAGGGAAGGTTTGAAGGAGTCTGTAAACTGGCTATGGGGATACGGAGTAGAGGAGTGACTTTAGCAAGGCAGGAATGGAAACAGGAGGCACCCCAGGAGGCCAGTTGTCCTTCAGCCCAGTTGAACTGTGGATTGTGTATATGAAGCCAAGGAAGACCAAGGATGACAGGCTGTGCTGGAGAATGAATGACCTTGAACTGCAGCTGTTTAGTATGAAGGACTCCCACAGTCAGGGTCAGGGGTGCTGACTCAAAATGGATCAACCCTGAACCAAGGGGGGTGCCACCCAGAGTAGTTATTTTGAGACAATGTCTTTTCTGCAGAAGAGGCAAGCCAGCTTGAATCATAAAATGGTGATCCAGAAAGTTTCCAGCTGCCACTGAAATCAATAAAGGCTTGAGTGTGGACAGTGTTCTGAAGAAAGGTAAGGGTTACAGGTAACAGAATACGAGGGGAGTGAGGAGATTTAGTAGTGATCATGCTAAGAGGTACCCCAGTGTTATCCCATAAGCATTGGCTTTTCACGGCCGAAGGTCACAGTCCTTAAGTTGGTGGGTGTTAGACCCACAATAAAAGCATAGGCCCCTATTTATCAACCTGTCAACTTACTTGCATTTGCCGGCACCAATACGCTCACCTAAGATCGCCTAACATCGCTGCTGCGGACCTGAATACGTTCTCCAAAGTTACCAAAAAAGCTGTCAAAAAGCCACGCACCAATTACGGGGCGATGAGCAGCGGACTGTTGTTAACTAACAGTAATCGATCTCGCTGCTCTTCTGCTTTTTCCCAGCTTTATTGGTACCCTGTCACTAAACACCCACACTATACTACACTGTTTTACCCCTATCCGCTGCTTACGGACCTCGCCGCAACTAAATAAAGTTATTAACCCCTAAACCGCCGCTCCCAGAGCCCACCACCACCTACATTATACTTATTAACCCCTAATCTGCTGCCCCTACACCGCCGCCACCTACATTATGTTATTAACCCCTAATCTGCCGTCCCTAACATCGCCACCACTATATTAAATTTATTAACCCCTAAACCTAAGTCTAACGCTAACACCCCTAACTTAAATCTAATTTAAATAAATATAAATAAAATTACTATCATTAACTACATTATTCCTATTTAAAACTAAATACCTGTAAAATAAACCCTAAGATATCTACAATATAACTAATAGTTACATTGTATCTAGCTTAGGGTTTATTTTTATTTTACAGGCAAGTTTGTATTTATTTTAACTAGGTAGAATAGTTACTAAATAGTTATTAACTATTTAATAACTACCTAGCTAAAATAAGTACAAAAGTACCTGTAAAATAACCTAAGTTACAATTACACCTAACACTACACTACAACTAAATACAATTAAATAAATTAAAAACAATTAACTAAATTATATACAATTATCTAAAATACAAAAAAAAACCTCACTAAATTACAGAAAATAATAAACAAAATAAAGAAATTTAAACTAATTACACCTAATCTAATAGCCCTATCAAAATAAAAAAAGCCCCCCCCAAAATAAAAAAAACCCTAGCCTAAACTAAACTACCAATAGTCCTTAAAAGGGCATTTTCCGGGGCATTGCCTCAAAGTAATCAGCTCTTTTACCTTTTAAAATAAAATACAAACAACCCCCCCAACAGTAAAACCCACCACCCACACAACCAACCCCCCAAAAAAAATACTAACTAAAAAAAACTAAGCTCCCCATTGCCCTGAAAAGGGCATTTGATGGGCATTGCCTTTAAAAGGGCAGTTAGCTCTTTTGCAGGCCCAAAGCCCTAACCTAAAAATAAAACCCAGCCAATCGGAATTAAGGTATAAAAAATCCTATTGGCTGATTGGAACAGCCAATAGGATTAAGCTTGCATTCTATTGGCTGTTCCAATCAGCCAATAGGAATGAAGTTCAATCCTATTGGCTGATTGCATCACCCAATAGGATTTTTTATACCTTAATTCCGATTGGCTGATAGAATTCTATCAGCCAATCGGAATCTAAGGGACTCCATCTTGGATGACGTCACTTAAAGGAACCTTCATTCATCGTGTAGTCGTCGGCCGAGGAGTATGCTCCGCATCGGATGTCTTGAAGATGGACCTCTCCATGCCGGATGGATGAAGATAGAAGATTCCATCTGGATGAAGACTTCTGCCGTCTGGAGGATCACTTTTGCCAGGCTTAGATGAAGACTTCTGCCCGTCTGGAGGACCACGTCGCCCGGCTTGGATGAAGACGTCTCCCAGTAAGTCGATCTTCATGGGGTTAGTGTTAGGTTTTTTTAAGGGTGTATTGGGTGGGTTTTATTTTTAGGTTAGGGCTTTGGGCCTGCAAAAGAGCTAGCTGCCCTTTTAAGGGCAATGCCCATCCAAATGCTCTTTTCAGGGCAATGGGGAGCTTAAGTTTTTTTAGTTAGTATTTTTTTGGGGGGGTTGGTTGTGTGGGTGGTGGGTTTTACTGTTGGGGGGGGTGTTTGTATTTTATTTTACAGGTAAAAGAGCTGATTACTTTGGGGCAATGTCCCGGAAAAGGCCCTTTTAAGGGCTATTGGTAGTTTAGTTTAGGCTACGGGTTTTTTTTTTATTTTGGGGGGGCTTTTTTATTTTGATAGGGCTATTAGATTAGGTGTAATTAGTTTAAATTTCTGTAATTTGTTTATTCTTTTCTGTAATTTAGTGTTTGTTTGTTTTTTGCACTTTAGATAATTGTATATAATTTAGTTAATTGTTTTTAATTTATTTAATTGTATTGTATATAGTGTAGTGTTAGGTGTAATTGTAACTTAGGTTAGGTTTTATTTTACAGGTACTTTTGTATTTATTTTAGTTAGGTAGTTATTAAATAGTTAATAACTATTTAGTAACTATTCTACCTAGTTAAAATAAATACAAACTTGCCTGTAAAATAAAAATAAAACCTAAGCTAGATACATTGTACTGTAACTATTAGTTATATTGTAGCTAGCTTAGGGTTTATTTTATTGGTAAGTATTTAGTTTTAAATAGGAATAATTTAGATAATAATTGTAGGTTTTATTTAAATTTATTTAAATAATATTTAGGTTAGGGGGTGTTAGGGTTAGTGTTAGACTTAGGTTTAGGGGTTAATACATTTAGAATAGTGGCAGCGACGTTGGGGGTGGCAGATTAGGGGTTAATAAATGTAATGTAGGTGGCAGCGGTATAGGGGGCGACAGATTAGGGGTGTTTAGACTCGGGGTACATGTTAGGGTGTTAGGTGTAAACATAACTTTATTCTCCCATAGGAATCAATGGGATATCGGGCAGCAGCGAACATAAGCTTTCGCTGCTTTCAGACTCCCATTGATTCCTATTGAAAACCAGGTAGGCTGGGCCAGAATAGTGGCGAGCGTACCTGGTGGATATTTTTTAACTTCCAAAAGTAGTCAGATAGTGCCGAATTTTCATTCGGAACATCTGTAATGACGTAAGCATCGATCTGTGTCAGACTGAGACCGGCGGATCGTATGTTACGTCACAAAGTTCTACTTTTGGCGGTCTGTAGGCTTTTATAAATATGGAGAATCAAGGTCTCCACAATTACGCTGCGGAATTCCAGCGTATTTGCGGTTGACGGCTTGATAAATAGGCACCATAGTCTCAATCTCCTTCTTCTCTATCTTTCAGATTCTGAAGGCTTGAAGGAGGAGAGATCCATGGGTTCCTCCACTGGGGTAACTGGAGCTGTTGAAGGGGTAGAGGATACTGCTGAACTCGGACGAATAGGACAGGAGGGAAGCACCATCCTAGTTCTGTCTCTTTCGGCTTGTCTCTCCTGGAAGCGAGAGTCCAGATTGATTCAAAGCATTATAAAGTCATCCAAAGAAGAAGGAACATCATGATAAATTAGTTAATCTTTGATGCGTTCATGCAGACCCCTCCTAAAGGCTTCCTTGAGAACACTACCATACCAAGTGGTTTCAAGTGCCAAGGTGCGATACTCAATGGTGAATTGTGCCACAGTTCTATTGCCCTGGCAGAGGTCTAGGAGAGAAAATTCTGCAGCAGAGGTACGGCCAGAAGTCCCAAAGACAGAAAATAATGCAGAAATAAAAGCATCAGCATCATGCAGGAGTGGAGCGTTCTGTTCCAAAAGGGGAGAGACCCAGGCTAGGGCCTTGTCTTTCAGTAAGGAAATGATAAAGGTGACCCTTGATGGGTGAGACTGAAAGGTGTGAGGATCATTGCGGAAGTGCAGCCTGCATTGGTTAAGAAAACCCCTGCAATCAGTAGTACCTTCATACTTGTTAGGCAATGGTATCCAGGGTATACTTCCAGAAGCAGAGGAAGAAGCCACAGTGTGGTATGGGTTCCCAACATCTGTCCCTGAAGATAAACTGCTCATGCCACCTCATCTGGCTCCATGGCCCAAGTATAATGTAATGCTCGTGAGATACTCCTCTATCAGACCGAACTCGGCCAGTAGTCTTGTTATCCTGGTGTCGAGCCGGAATGATAGCGAATATCCCAGAGCATAGTAGGTTTGCAAGATGAGATAAATGGCACTCACCACAGGCAGGACAGTCCTTGGCGGCAACAGGCAGGAAACCAGAGACAAACCATTAGGGTGGTCAGGCAGGCAGGGTTTGGCAACAGTAAGCAGTCCAGGGCAGATAGGGGTTAACAGGTAGAGTGGTCAGACTGACAGAGTTCAGCAACAATATCAATCAAGCAGTTAAGAGTTAAAGAGGCAGAGTGGTCAGACGAGCAAAGTTCAGCAGCAGTATCAATCCAGCAGTTAAGTGTTAAAGAGGCAGAGTGGTAAGACAAGCAGGGATCACGATCAGCAACAAAATAACAATCCAGCATATGAATCAATAACACCCAGGAGAACAGTAAGTAACACCTATACATGGGCAGTGATAGATAGGACTGAAGTTACTTACATAGGAGCAGGAATTGCGCCACAGGAGATCCAGACCGGCTTCTGCAGGAGGAAGCGTGCAGCGATGACGTCATTGCCGCACACAGAGAGGAGCCGACTCCCTCCTAGGCAACAAGCACACAGCGGGCGCCGCGTCCCTAACAACAGCTAGAGCGGCGCGGCATGACAGTTAGTTTCTCCAAAAAATCAACAATGTCTTTTAAATATGATTTTTGGACAGATGCCTGGGGATTGAGAATTGTATCAATAAAAATGGCAATGTTAGAGAAAACAGAGTTTGTACTAGCAACTACGGGCCTACCTGGGGGTTCACTAAGATTTTTGTGTATCTTCGGAAGCGTGTAGAAAATAGGGGTTATGGGGTCTTTTTTATGAGAAAAGTGGCAAGATCTTTAGAAATGACTTTGTTTGTCATAGCTGTTTCAACTACTTTTTTAACTTCATTCTGAATGTCTGATAGTGAATAAAAAAAGTCAAATTACACCCTGACCAAAAGCTGTTATGGCCAAAAAAGGCCCAAAACCTGAGGGGGTTGTGGGGGGATCAACATTTTGAGTGCCTAGGGCAGCACAAAATCTAAATACGCCACTGATATATACATACATATTTAGACGTGTATGTGATATATCTCTATGGCAAATCCATTTACGTGCCTTTTTATTCTAACACCGGAGACTTCATATCTAATAACTTTTGATTAAATTATATTTTTATAAGATAGTGTTATTATTAGTGATTACTTTCAACTTATAATATGCGCGCTACTTCCACACTACATTTAAATATATACATATGTTCCCATGTGTCTCTTTCATGATTGAGTTGTTTCCTTTACAACATATTCACTTTTTACTACACTCAAGATTAAAGTGCTCACACATTTTAGTAATTTGGCCAAAAATTGCACAGGCCAATTTTTTTTTGCGCACACTGGTCAAACAAATTAGAGGAAACTTGATGTTGCCTTGACTTTAACTCACCAGAGCAAAACTACTTACTCACCCATGCTGAGGTAAAAGTACCATGTTCATGTTCAGTACAAGATTTAAGAGAGAGCGTTTTTATTTATTTATTTTGCAATAATGTAAAAAAAAAATGTGTTGTGTAAAGGGACATGAAATCCATGTCTTTTGTATTCATTATTCAGATTAACTTTCCAATGTACTATATAATTATTAATATTATAACTACTGGGAACTAGTTGAGCACTTCTTGCGAACCAATGGCAAGAGGCCTTGACTGTATGTGCTGCCACCAATAAGCAAGTAGCTCCCAGTAATGCATTGCTGCTCATGAGCCTACTTAGGCACGCTTTTCAAAGACTAACAAGAGAACAAAGTAAATAAGATTAGAAATAAACTGTTTAAAACAGCATGTTCTGTCTGAATCATGATAATTTAATTATTACTTTACTGTCCCTTTAAAGACTATGACCCCCATTAATGAAAGTGTTTGCAGGCAAGGTTCCCAGACAAGAACCTGTTCATGGCCTTCAATGCAGAAATTGTTGATGAAATTTTAGAATGCACATGAATTTTCCTGTGCAGCCCATCCCATTTTTTTATGCATCCGAGCTTGGAATGTTCGACATCATCAACCTATTTCTTCATATGACCTTTTGCAGACTCAGCTATTCTGCACCCCAAGGTCCCCAAAGCAGCTTCAGAAATGGAGCCCAAGACAGGGTCCCAAAATCACAAACACAGAGACATAAGAGAGCATGCTCCCACAGTCCTGCCCTTTCTGTCCCTGCAACTGAATGACAGGTCAAATGTGCGCTACAGAGCATGCTTTATTTTTAATGGTCTGAAATCAAGACCAATGTCTATAATGGTTAATAATGTATTTATCAGTTCCTTTTTATCAAATGCTCACTATAACAATCTTAGTAACTGAATTTATTACGAGTGGGGTGCTATTTAGGGCTCCCGCTCGAGCATAAATTTTGCTCTACTTTGACTTTTTGCACGTCTCAAAATTGAAAGTAAAACGTTTTCGCTATTGTGCTGACCAGACATGAGCAAAAAGCCTAACTTCAAATATTGCAACCGCATTAAGGTATTCCCCCATAGGTTTCAATGGAGCGTAAAAAGTGAGGGAAAAAAAGAAACACAAAGCAAGTTGCACAAACCTGATTGCTTTTAACCAAAGTGTGCTAACCCAACATAAAATATTAATATTTTGGATTCCACTGTTTTTCACATAGAATAATATGTTCTATTTATTCTTAAATACACATAGTATATATGATGTTTTTTTTGGTTAAATATATATCTATACTTTATATATAAGCATAGGTATATACAGATATACTGTGTGTGTGTATATATATATATATATATAAATACATATCTATTTATAAATACTTAGAACATATTCCCCTATCTGAAGAACATTAGACTGTGAAATATTTACATTAAATACAAAGTTAAACACTTTATTAAATATGAATAGTGCATAAATATGTTTGTCCATTTTTTCAGCTACTTGCCTTTATATGTATACATATGTTTTTATGTATATATATATATATATATATATATATATATATATATATATATATATATATATATATATGAAAATATATATATGTAAATATATATATATATATATGTATATATATATATATATATATATATATATATATGTATGTATATATATATATATATATATATATATATATATATATACCTGATTGAGCCCTCATAACTTTTTATTGCAATTTCTTGTTTTTGAATATTTTTTATTAGATACTGTAACAGTTACCAGAGCGCTGAAGTCAAGCTACCCTGATGCATGTCAAATTCAATTGCGCTCAAGTTAACACGTTTACTTTTAATTTGTATTTTGCATGCTACATCTGACATGCACAAATACAACAGCACACCACTTGTAATCTAGCCCAAAATGTGTTAACATTTTTTGTACCTTTTTTTCAAGCAAATCTGTAACACTTGAATTCAACCGATATAAAATTCATGACAATTGCTCTTTAAGAATTGAATGAATGTCATGCTATTTATAAACCTGTACCTTCCACTCAAACAAATTTGTTGCCAATTTTCATCTGATTGCAGACTATTTTGATTCAATGCATTGCAAAGCAAGTAATTGTTTGAAGGAACCGAACCAGGAAAATTAATTTAGCCAAGTTTGATTTAACAAAAAGGCATTTTTTTTCATGCATGTACCTCCCACCAAGGCTGGTTTATTCACTCATAATGAAACAACTGAAGGTCTCTAATTTTTTTTAAATATATTTAAATTATTCGTTGCTGCAATCCTCAGGGATGCTATTTGATCTCTCCTGTACAAATTAGCAACTCGAAAAGGGCCATATCTTAGGGGAAACACTTGTAAAAACGCAATGTCTAAAAACGAGCCTTCTATCTCAGGGACGCATGCATTCTCAAATGTAAAAAAATCCTTTCATATTCTTTTTAAAGGGGTTTACCTGAATATAATAATGTTCTTAAATGTAGTATACCAGAATTTTTACATAAAATTTATAAAATGATATCCCTTCTTTTTGCTTCAAGAATATAGGAAGAATTATAAACTTTAATATTTTTGAATTAAAGATACATAACATTCAATAGTATGCTGGACTGCTGCGCCTCTCTATGGGGGAATTATGTATACACTCCTTGTGGCAATCTTACGGCTAGATTTAGAGTTTTGTCGGTAACGACCCGCGTAGCTAACGCTGGCTTTTTTCTGGCCGCTCCTTTAAAATAACTCTGGTATTGAGAGTCCATATAATGTCAGCAATAGGCTCCAAAAAAGGAGCGTAGAGCATTTTTAACGCAAATGCAATTCTCGATACCAGAGTTGCTTACGGACGCGGCCAGCCTCAAAAACGTGCTCGTGCACGATTCCCCCATAGGAATCAATGGGGCTGTTTGAGCTGAAAAAAAACCTAACACCTGCAAAAAAGCCGCTTTCAGCTCCTAACGCAGCCCCATTGTTTGCTATGGGGAAACACTTCCTACGTCTGCACCTAACACTCTAACATGTACCCCGAGTCTAAACACCCCTAACCTTACACTTATTAACCCCTATTCTGCCGCCCCCGCTATCGTTGACCCCTGTATATTATTTTTAACCCCTAATCTGCCGCTCCGTAAACCGCCGCTACTTACACTATCCCTATGTACCCCTAATCTGCTGCCCCTAACACCGCCGACCCCTATATTATATTTATTAACCCCTAATCTTCCCCCCACAACGTCGCCTCCACCTGCCTACACTTATTAACCCCTAATCTGCTGAGCGGACCTGAGCACTACTATAATAAAGTTATTAACCCCTAATCCGCCTCACTAACCCTATAATAAGTAGTATTAACCCCTAATCTGCCCTCCCTAACATCGCCGACACCTAACTTCAATTATTAACCCCTAATCTGCCGACTGGAGCTCACCGCTATTCTAATAAATGGATTAACCCCTAAAGCCAAATCTAACCCTAACACTAACACCCCCCTAAATTAAATATAATTTTAATCTAACGAAATTAATTAACTCTTATTAAATAAATTATTCCTATTTAAAGATAAATACTTACCTGTAAAATAAATCCTGATATAGCTACAATATAAATTTTAATTATATTATAGCTATTTTAGGATTAATATTTATTTTACAGATAACTTTGTAATTATTTTAACCAGGTACAATAGCTATTAAATAGTTAAGAACTATTTAATAGCTAAAATAGTTAAAATAATTACAAATTTACCTGTAAAATAAATCCTAACCTAAGTTACAATTAAACCTAACAGTACACTATCAATAAATTAATTAAATAAAATACCTATAATTATCTACAATTAAACCTAACACTACACTATCAATAAATAAATTAAAAACAATATCTACAAATAAATACAATGAAATAAAGTACAAAAAATAAAAAAGAACTAAGTTACAAAAAATAAAAAAATATTTACAAACATCAGAAATATATTACAACAATTTTAAACTAATTACACCTACTCTAAGCCCCCTAATAAAATAACAAAGCCCCCCAAAATAAAAAAATGCCCTACTATTCTAAATTACTAAAGTTCAAAGCTCTTTTACCTTACCAGCCCTGAAAAGGGCCCTTTGCGGGGCATGCCCAAAGAAGTTCAGCTCTTTTGCCTGTAAAAAAAAACATACCATACCCCCCCCAACATTACAACCCACCACCCACATACCCCTAATCTAACCCAAACCCCCCTTAAACAAACTTAACACTAAGCCCCTGAAGATCTCCCTACCTTGAGTCGTCTTCACCCAGCCGAGCCAAATTCTTCATCCAAGCGGAGCAAGAAGAGGTCCTCCATCCGGTAGTAGTCTTCATCCAAGCGGGGCAGAAGAGGTCTTCCATCCGATTGAAGTCTTCATCCAAGAGGCATCTTCTATCGTCATCCATCCGGAGTGGAGCGGCAGCATCCTGAAGACCTCCGACGTGGAACATCCATCCTGGCAGACGACTGAACGACGAATGACGGTTCCTTTAAATGACGTCATCCAAGATGGCGTCCCTCGAATTCCGATTGGCTGATAGGATTCTATCAGCCAATCGGAATTAAGGTAGGAAAAATCTGATTGGCTGATTGAATCAGCCAATCAGATTGAGCTTGCATTCTATTGGCTGATCGGAACAGCCAATAGAATGCGATCTCAATTTGATTGGCTGATTGGATCAGCCAATCGGATTGAACTTGATTCTGATTGGCTGATTCCATCAGCCAATCAGAATATTCCTACCTTAATTCCGATTGGCTGATAGAATCCTATCAGCCAATCGGAATTCGAGGGACGCCATCTTGGATGACGTCATTTAAAGGAACCGTCATTCGTCGTTCAGTCGTCGGCCAGGATGGATGTTCCGCGTCGGAGGTCTTCAGGATGCTGCCGCTCCACTCCGGATGGATGACGATAGAAGATGCCTCTTGGATGAAGACTTCAATCGGATGGAAGACCTCTTCTGCCCCGCTTGGATGAAGACTTCTACCGGATGGAGGACCTCTTCTAGCTCCGCTTGGATTTAGAATTTGGCTCGGCTGGGTGAAGACGACTCAAGGTAGGGAGATCTTCAGGGGCTTAGTGTTAGGTTTATTTTAGGGGGGTTTGGGTTAGATTAGGGGTATGTGGGTGGTGGGTTGTAATGTTGGGGGGAGGGGTATTGTATGTTTTTTTTTACAGGCAAAAGAGCTGAACTTCTTGAGGCATGCCCCGCAAAGGGCCCTGTTCAGGGCTGGTAAGGTAAAAGAGCTTTGAACTTTAGTAATTTAGAATAGGGTAGGGCATTTTTTTATTTTGGGGGGCTTTGTTATTTTATTAGGGGGCTAAGAGTAGGTGTAATTAGTTTAAAATTGTTGTAATATATTTCTAATGTTTGTAATTATTTTTTTATTTTTTGTAATTTAGTTCTTTTTTATTTTTTGTACTTTAGTTAGTTTATTTCATTGTATTTATTTGTAGGAATTGTATTTAATTTATTTATTGATAGTGTAGTGTTAGGTTTAATTGTAGATAATTATAGGTATTTTATTTAATTAATTTATTGATAGTGTAGTGTTAGGTTTAATTGTAACTTAGGTTAGAATTTATTTTACAGGTATATTTGTAATTATTTTAACTATTTTAGCTATTAAATAGTTCTTAACTATTTAATAGCTATTGTACCTGGTTAAAATAATTACAAAGTTACCTGTAAAATAAATATTAATCCTAAAATAGCTATAATATAATTATAATTTATATTGTAGCTATATTAGGGTTTATTTTACAGGTAAGTATTTATCTTTAAATAGGAATAATTTATTTAATAAGAGTTAATTAATTTCGTTAGATTAAAATTATATTTAACTGAGGGGGGTGTTAGTGTTAGGGTTAGACTTAGCTTTAGGGGTTAATACATTTATTAGAATAGCGGTGAGCTCCAGTCGGCAGATTAGGGGTTAATAATTGAAGTTAGGTGTCGGCGATGTTAGGGAGGGCAGATTAGGGGTTAATACTATTTATTATAGGGTTAGTGAGGCGGATTAGGGGATAATAACTTTATTATAGTAGCGCTCAGGTCAGCTCGGCAGATTAGGGGTTAATAAGTGTAGGCAGGTGGAGGCGACGTTGAGGGGGGCAGATTAGGGGTTAATAAATATAATATAGGGGTCGGCGGTGTTAGGGGCAGCAGATTAGGGGTACATAGCTATAATGTAGGTGGCGGCTCTTTGCGGTCGGCAGATTAGGGGTTAATTATTGTAGGTAGCTGGCTGCGACGTTGTGGGGGGCAGGTTAGGGGTTAATAAATATAATACAGAGGTCGGCGGTGTTAGGGGCAGCAGATTAGGGGTACATAAGTATAACGTAGGTGGCGGTCGGCAGATTAGGGGTTAAAAAAATTTAATCGAGTGGCGGCGATGTGGGGGGACCTCGGTTTAGGGGTACATAGGTAGTTTATGGGTGTTAGTGTACTTTAGAGTACAGTAGTTAAGAGCTTTATGAACCAGCGTTAGCCCAGAAAGCTCTTAACTCCTGGCTTTTTGCTGCGGCTGGAGTTTTGTCGTTAGAATTCTAACGCTCACTTCAGACACGACTCTAAATACCGGAGTTAGAAAAATCCCATTGAAAAGATAGGATACGCAATTGACGTAAGGGGATCTGCGGTATGGAAAAGTCGCGGCTGAAAAGTGAGAGTTAGACCCTTTTTTGACTGACTCCAAATACCGGAGGTAGCCTAAAACCAGCGTTAGGAGCCTCTAACACTGGTTTTCACGGCTACCGCCAAACTCCAAATCTAGGCCTTAGAGTTTTTCAGGGATGTTGGTCAGTTCATTCTATGGGGGATATTTATCAAAGGTCTGGCGGACCTGATCCAACAGTGTGGATCAGGTCCGCCAGACCTTGCTGAATGCGGAGAGCAATACGCTCTCCGTATTCAGCATTGCACCAGCTGCTCTTGTGAGCTGCTGGTGCAACGCCGCCCCCTGCAGATTCGCGGCCAATCGGCTGCCAGCAGGGGAGTGTCAATCAACCCGATCGTACTCGATCGGGTTGAATTGCAGCGATATCTGTCCGCCTGCTCAGAGCAGGTGGACAGGTTATGAAGCAGCGGTCTTTAGACCGCTGCTTCACAACTGCTGTTTCTGGTGAGCCTGCAGGCTCGCCAGAAACACGGGCCCTCAAGCTCCATCCGGAGCTTGATAAATGGGCCACATTCTGTTAATCAAGCTAATACACTATAGTGTAATTACCAATCAGTAGCTAAGAACCATCTAAGATAGACACTTGGGGGCATTTTAGAGCTGCCAATCTAGTGTTAAAAAAAATTCTAAAGCAACTTTATTAACACACTTTGCATTGCACAGTGCATTGTATTCATATGTTGGGGTAATGTAGCCACAGTCTTTCATTGGCTATCATGGCTACAGAGTAGAAATTGTAAAACACCATTGGAAAAAAAGTTTTTAAAGCAAACAACCAATGAAAATTTAATTCCAAAATTCCCAAAACATGATTTATATATGTCTAAATTCAATTTGAAAGGAAATAATAGCAAAAGTGACAATAACACTTTGAAAAAATGGGCTATGTAGTCAGATAAACAAACAACCAATGCACTTCTCATTTTTCAATTTCTTCTGGACACAAAATGGACACCTTCAATTGGTTAAGCACTACCAGCACACTAATGCCCATTGCACAAGAAATTGTAAGTGCAAAAGCAATAAAAGTGCAGTTAGCCTCTTTTCATAACATGACCCTTGCTGTAACTTGCCCTGAAACTCATTGTCCCTCAATCCTTAAGCATCTTATGAAACAAAAAAGAGAAGGGATTGGAACCTACAAAACCTTACTGAGGAATGTGATGGTTGTTAAAAGTTTTCTTGGGGTCATCCCTTGCAAGGAAAGATATTCAAGCCAGTCAAGAATGAGATTTTCAGTATCAGCTAACCCCTTTGCAGACTCCTTGTAGCTGTGCACCACACTTTTAAAATTCCCAGCAGGGGTTCATTAGCTTGTAAGGGAAATAGAATTGAAATACAGGGATTACCTTCTCACCTGACACTTCCCACCTCCCTGATCCCCCCCCCCCCCCGCAAACAGCCCTCTCCCCTTCCACACTCCTGTGATTTTTTTTGTTTTTTTTAAATATACATTTTTATTTTTTTTTGAAGTGTAGGATTCCCCTTACCCTCCAGCCTCCTTGTTCCCTCCCAAACAGCTTTCTAACCCTCCCCTTCCTAATAGTTTCAGGCATTTTAGGTTTATAGATTTATTTATATTTTTTTTAAAATGTATTTATTTATGAATCATTTTAAATATTTCTCTGTAGTGTAGCCGTCCAACCTCGTACTCCCTCCACCGCAGTGCCGCTCACCCACCTGCTTCCCTCCATCCCTCCCGAACCTCCCTCCGGCACAAACGAAACTTCATTACAGACAGTGATACTGACTGTGTCACTGTCTGTAACGATCAGGCATTTGCCTTCATATGGAACCGGAGCAGACAAATGCCTGCAGTAATTTCCTGAATCTAGGACGTATATATATGTTATGTGATACGATGGAGAAAGTACAGCATGATATATACGCTCTCCGTATTCAGCATTGCACCAGCAGCTCACAAGAGCTGCTGGTGCAACGCCGCCCCCTGCAGAATCGTGGCCAATCGGCCTCTAGCAGGGAGGTGTCAATCAACCCGATCGTACTCGATCGGGTTGAATTGCGGCGATGTCTGTCCGCCTGCTCAGAGCAGACAGACAGGTTATGGAGCAGCGGTCTTTAGAAACACGGGGCCTCAAGCTCCATTCGGAGTTTGATAGATAGGCCCCTATACCTTTAAGACTTACATTACACACAGCAGTAATATGAAGGCTAGTTTGGTTTATTCATCTATAAAGGAGTCTACTCCTCCCTAAAGATTAATAGCAATTAAAGGATAAATTCCCACTTACATAAAAGGCATCCATTGGGCCATGGGTCTAAGAAATCATGTGGGGGGCATTAAATGCATAAATCCTTCCCAGTTTAGGGCTTAATTAAGAGTGGAGTGCAAGCATTTGTGCCCAAGTGATACAGTGTATATAAGAAAGGTTTGCGCTTGTCGGACTTACCACTCATATTTTGAGTTGAAAGTAAACGCAATTGCTTGAGCCCAATTGTAATGTGCGCTAGAATGATTACCGTGACTTAAGAGCTCTGTTTAACTGTTTTGCAAAACTAAAATATTGCACACTAACATTATTACACATACATATACATGTCTAAAGATAGATATGTATGTATATTTACAGTATATATATATATATATATATATATATATATATATATACACTGTATATATATATATATATATATATATATCAAAAGACAAGAAGCACTCCAGAAGACTTTTAAATAATGTCACCTTTAATTAGTGAACGTTTTCGGGCAATAAACTACCCGTCCTCAAACTTACTTGTAAGTTTGAGGACGGGTAGTTTATTGCCTGAAAACGTTCACTAATTAAAGGTGACATTATTTAAAAGTCTTCTGGAGTGCTTCTTGTCTTTTGATATATCCTATTTTGGCTAGCACCCGAAGCGGCTGACTGTTTGATTCTGGAGTGCACTTTGCTTGCCTATATATATATATATATATATATATATATATATATATATATATATATATATATATATATATATATATATATATAAATAAAAGGATAGAGAGCCTTCACTGCGCTATACTCACATAAAATATTATATATAAAAATATGATACACCCTGTATAAATGATAAAAGAACAAAATAAAGCGTATTCACTTGTATAGTAAGTGTCTATCTAGGACTATAATAGGCAGTAGCTGAATATACAATCTATGCAGACTGACAACCCCTGTGGGGATTCAACGTAATCTATACATCATCAATATTGGATACATTTTTTGGACTTTATAGGTTGTGTCAAAGTAGCCACAAATTTTATTTGCATATATTGTATATTCAGCTACTGCCTACTTTAGTCCTAGATAGACACTTATTATACAAGTGAATAAGCTTTATTTTGTTCTTTTATCATTTATACAGGGTGTATCATATTTTTATATATAATTTTTGTATGTGAGTATAGCGCTGTGAAGGTTCTCTATCCTTTTATTTATTTATCTATTCTTACCACAGTTTGTAGTGAGGGTTCACTAACTGGGTAACCTTGAAACTCTTCCAGCAGCTTCTTTTTAGCCACAACACTCATATTTTTCAACGCCACCCAAGTTGTTTCTCTGTTACACATTTAACAAAGAAATAATCTTTTAATCTATTGTATTTCTATATAAATATAAATAAATATATATATGTATATATATATATATATATATATATATATATATATATATATATATATATATGTGTGTGTGTGTACATATGTATTTTTGTATTGATATGTGTATATGTGTATTTACAGACATACAGTATATACACATATAAACACATAAATACATATGTACACACATACGACATATACAATATGTAAGTGCATTAGAGCAGGGGTTGCCAACCTTTCGGACCACTAAACTCACAATTTTGAATCCCGTGGACCACTAACATGAATTTTTTTAAAAAGGAACAAACCTCTATAATGTGTATATATATACATACACATACTGTACATAACTAGTATAACCATAGCTAAGTTTACATAATGTATATATTTACACATTTTTAAGAATTATTTTTTGGAAATAACTAACTGAATGACAGAACTGAGAGAATACTTCTAAATGACAGATGAAGGGTGAGTGCCAACTTTTGAGCTGGAAACAGAGAGGCAGAAAGTGGAAAAAAAGAATTATTTTTAAAAGGACCACAAGACTTCCAAGTTACCTCCCCAGTTAGGAATTATTCAAAACTACTTATGATCATGGACAGACATTGGAGTCATAAATTAAGTTTATATCAGAAAGCTCTCAATATGGATGTGAGCTAACCACGACTGATGTTACTTGGAATTACTATAATACTGGTGGGATATGGCTGATCTGCTGGATGGCAATTACTGGAATTCAGGTGGAATGGCTTTGTACATGGGAAAATTTAATTCCACTATTTCAAGCCAAGACTATACCAACCTCTGCTGGCTTTAGAATAGAAGCATCTTCCTCTGAGCAGCGCACCAGGCGGGAGGAGTTAAAAATAAAATCTAGCTACGCAAGTTGCGCTGTACTACCCAACGTGCATATAGAGATTGTAATTTAACTCCTCCTCCTTCAGTTTTCACTAATGTCCAGCCAGGCACTGTAGGGAGTTTCAGTGCGACGGAGGTCACGCTAACAAAGGAGATTCATTCCTGCTTGATGGTGTCAAGGACCACCAACATCTTCTCGCGGACCACCAGTGGTCCACAGACCACTGGTTTGCGACCGCTGCATTAGAGCCCTTTACTGTTAAGTAGATGAAAACATGTAAAAGCATATTTATGCAATATTCAATTTTAATAAAGGTTTTACTTATGTATTTAGAGTAAATATTTCACATTCCAATGTTCTGCACATAGCAGAATATGTTCTATGGGGCCTATCTATCAAGCTCCGTACGGAGCTTGAGGCCCCGTGTTTCTGGTGAGCCTGCAGGCTCGCCAGCAACACCAGTTATGAAGCAGCGGTCTAAAGACCGCTGCTCCATAACTTTGTCCGCCTGCTCTGATGAGGCTGACAGGAATCACCGGAAATCAACCAGATCGAGTATGATCAGGTTGAATGACACCCCCTGCTGGAGGCCCATTGGCCGCGAGTCTGCAGGGGGGCGGCTGGTGCAATTCTGAATACGGAGAGCGTATTGCTCTCCGCATTTAGCGATGTCTGTCGGACCTGATCCGCACTATCGGATCAGGTCCGACAGACATTTGTTAAATATGCCTCATTGTATTTATAAATAGATATTCCTATATATATATATATGTATATATCTATACCTATATATAATCATCTATATATAGGTATAGATATTTATTTTACCAAAAAAAAATTAGATATCTGTAGAAATATTTTTTAAAGAATAAATAGAACATATTCTGTTATGTGCAGAACATTGGAATGTGAAATATTCCTATTTTCATGTTGGGTTAGCGCAAATGAGAATATGCGATCGTGTTTGCGCGAGAGTGGGTTTTTTCCCATTTTTTTTCTCTATTGACTTCTATTGGGGAATACGTGAATGTGCATGTGATATTCTAAGTTCAGATTTTTGCACTCGTCGAGTTAGCACAAGAGCGAAAATAGTTTACTTTCAACTCATAATAGAAGCGCAACCCAATGAGCACAAAAATCTTAATCTTAGCACAATTACCGCTCAAGCTGAAGCTCCACTCATAATCTCGCCCTAAATTGTTACATGGACTATTAGACCAAGGCATAATTTAACAGGAAGCAGCTTGCCATAAAACACTTGTACTACCTTCATATTAGAGCAGCTGCACAAAGCTCATGTATCTATCTTTTTTTAAACAGACAGCAGCAACATTTGTAAGTATGCCGGTTGCCGGACTGGCTTAGTTCTGTGTCCTGTGCTGCCTGCTTTCTCTATATCCTCTGTCCACATATAGCCAGCCACTGCTTTACCTTTAGCTGCGTACTGCCTCTCTCTACATGGAACTGATCTTCAACACAAACTTTACCCTGCCTGCTCAGCTCTATGTGGTGTGATGCCTGCTTTCTTTATATACTCCTCTCCACAGCGCAGCCCACAGAACTGACCAGCTATTGTTTAAGCTGGAATCTGTCTCTTCTCTGAACTGATTTCCGATCTTGAGCACAAACTTTATCCTGCCTGCTTCCCACAGATAACTAATAGCAGATCAGGGCAAAGGTTAGGTCTTCTCACCTGCTCACAGTGCTCCTTTACACTATTCGAAGGCTTGAGAAGGCTGTTAACCTACGGAATATTATTCTCCTCACTGTGGTGGTCCAGGTAAAAGAGGCCTTACACTTCTTCTCTGGGGCTTATAAACCCTACATAACAACCCATCCCTTGTCCTTTCCCTGGCCTATTGCACTCCTTCCAAGTGGGGTCAAATAACCGCTTTTGCCAGTTTGTCATCCGTGCTTTTCTCTTGACCCTACATTGTCATGTTATTCTTCAATCCAGCAAACCCAATAAAGACAAATGACACCAATTTCTTGGGAATGAAAACGCTGCAGCTTCTTTATTAACATTTACAACCCATTAAACGTAACTTGTATAACTTAATCACAGTTCTTGCCCTTCTTCCATTCACAAGCCCCACCCCACTCTGGGGCACATTCTCAAGTAATCCCTCGCCTGTTAACCTAACAGGAGGTACCAGCCACTTCATAATAGACATAAGCCTCTAAAAACCTGAGCAAGCACCCTGCCACAGCTCGTCCCCTGGGCAAGTGTCGCCACACAAAGCTAAAGCCTTATCAAACCTCTTTTTATTGTAAAGTTGAAAAGGTGCAAACTTACTTTGTTTAAATGAACACCATATTTAAGATAAAAACACCTCCCAGACTCACCCTCAAACTTTACATGCATGAGACCAAAAAAAACCAATCTCCTCACATATCAACTGACCATCCTATTAAATTTCCTTTTGGAAGCCTCAGACTTACCCAAATCCCAAGCTGACCTCCACACTATCTGACTCTCAATCACAGACCAGACTATTATTAAACCCAGAAACAGCTGCCATAGCCTGTCCAAACTCCATTTGATCCAATCAACTATTTCCTTTTGTGACATAAACCCCAGATCATTCCCTCCTGCATGAATCAAAAGATTATTGGACTGAGAGAAAAGCCTAAAGTACTCCACCACTTTACCAAACAACTTTGTCAATTTCATTCCCCTCACCCTGAACCATTTTATCACTATTTGATTGCTAGGCAGCCCCAATTGAATGCCATCTTCTTTGACTGCAGCCACTCTCCTCACCCATTAGATATAGGAATGCCCAATCAGCCAACATCTCACTTGACCTGCCAAAGAAAATAAAGTAGCATAAGCCTAAACAGCACTCACAAAACCAAACCTAGTCTCACATACCCCCTGAATCTCTTAGACCTCCATATACCAATTCTCCTAATCACCAAAGGATCAAGACTCAAACCTGCTGCTTCGGTCACAGCCCCAATTTGAAAAGAATGTGACACGAAATTCATCCCCTGAAAACCCATTTACTGCAAAGCCTTTTGAAAAACAGACACAAACTGAAAATGTGATAACAAAGTACCATCCCCATGGATTAATAGAGGGCCATCGCCCAGAGAACGACAACTAACAAACTCCACAACTCCACAACCCTGTCCTTCAAAGACACATCTTTTCTCCCTAAACCATCATTATCCCTTCTGTTCTGCTCCACCAGCTCAGAAATCCTGAATGCTCCAAAGAAGGCTAACTGAAAAGCTTTTTTAAATAACAGTTCCTCAAACCCTGAAAAATATAAACGTGTTAAACAACTAATCACCCCCTGTAAAATAGCAAACATAACTGGCCTCCTCCCATCCAATTGAACCTCTACCCTTTTACTGGCATACTGACCAGAAACACTTTGGTCAAATCCTCCCATCCAACTAAAAAAGAAAGCTAGGACCACCTGCCCCTTCTGTATCTCTTAAGGTGAAAAGCTCTAATACACCAAGTTCCTAACCCCAGATGACAACCTCTGTCTCCCAACAAGGGTCTACCCCCTGACAAGGAACGTCATTGGTGCCAAACCCATGCTTAAGCCCTCTAGGAAGCAGGTGCAAGACTCGCTACCCCTGTGAACCTAGTTACCATAGCTCTCTTGGGCATATCACACCCTCCGTGTCCACACTCGGAGCCACAGCACAAAATTGCTCCAACTGAAATGGGATAAAGAATCAACAATATCATTCAATCTCCCCGGAACATGAATAGCTATAAAGGAAACATTATTACGCAAACATTCCAACAAAAACACTTGCAAAAGCTTCACAACTAAAGGATAATTAACTAATAATCTGTTAACTGCCATGACCACCCCCAAGTAATCCAAATGGAAGCAAACTCTTTTGTCTCTCAAAACATCTAAACCAAAATAAAAGGACATCACAAGTGGGAAAAACTCAAGAAAAGTGAAATTCCTCGTCAGATAAGCCTTAGGGCACACGCAAAAACCATGGGCCACAAAAGCATCACTAAACAGGCACAATTTATCATCCAACAAACCTACCTCTTGAATCCATTGAGATTATCCAAAAATGTCCTCCAGACCCGCAAGTGTTCTTTCAATTCCTTCAACAGCAGAATATAATGCTGTAGATTTAAAACTACCACCGTAGCCAGCGACAATCGGCAACAGAATACCCGGACCACTGGAATGTTTCAACAAGCAAAATTGAGCTTTCCTAACATTGACTGAAGTTGCTGCAAGGTGAGCTTCCTTCTGATCAAAACTTCCCTAATCACTGTCTTCATGTCCTGCAGTCTGCATTCCACTCCATCTTCATTGTATCTATCTGAATACCCAGGAAACTCAAAGAGGTAACTGGACCCTCTGACTTCTCTGCCGCCACAGGAATTCCAACATCTTTTGCTACTTCCCCAAACTTTCCCCAAATTTTCACACACCCCACCCCCACCAGGCCCACAAACAAAAAGTCATCCAGGTAATGGATTGCAACTGCCGTACCACTACTGGATCCGTTGTTCCCTCTCCCAACTCTAGGACCCCAAAATGAATGGCACCCATGCAATGGTGTCATGATTTCAAGCCAAATACCCATGTCCCTCTCATCCCAATACATCTTAGGCCTCTCCATGCCATCCCCCCTATACCTCCTATATGCAATTGCAATCTTGTTGAAGTAGCAAAACAGGGATGATCCCTGCTCTGGGAAATTTTCACCCACCACGCTAGCAAAAATACAGGAAGCCCTCAACCAGTTGCCAAATGTCTTGGGCAGTTTGCACCACCGTTTCTTCCTTTCTTCCTCCTCCTTCTTCCCTTTTTCTTTATCATCCTCCATCACTTCCAAAACCTGGTACAAGGGAAGCAACGAAAATATTTCCAGGAACTCCCACTTTCATTTTTTTCCTTCATCTCATTGAGCAAATTAATCCCCAATGGCTCCACCAAACACAAACATGGCCTCCTCAATGCAACTTCCAACACCTTTAAACTACCCTCACCTCCACTATGTTCCCCACCACCATTGCAACTGCACCCCCACTCACTACACCATACAGGGTGGTTCACCACTGCTCCCTCTGAACCCTATGGAACCCAAGCTTCTGCCACTGGCTTCTCCAAAGCAGAACTCATCCCCCTCAAACTAGCAAAAACAATATCTTGCTCCCCATTCACCATGACACTCGCACCAGGCAAAGCTCCAGCAGCCATCTCACCTGCAGGCTGAAGCACCGTCATGGTCCCTCCAAGAGTCCAGTTTGTTGGACTCGCCACTTCACTTCTGCTTCCTCCATTGCATCTGGTACCCCCAATACTTCTAGATGGATCCTCCCTACTGGACTCTATCAGCCTCCTGGAACTCCCTTTCCAGACAGGTGATCATCCCCTTCCCTGCCCGCTCCTGTCAGATGACTACTCCATCCTGGCCCAAGTCGGGGAAAGGGAATCCACCACTCTAAAATATCTCCTCAATGGAGATTGTGAACTCTTTTGTCCGCCGCAGGATGTGGGCCACCCTGATGTGGGGCTACAGGACACAGTTCCCGGTCCATACTGCAGCCTGTGATGAAGGGGAGGATGTGAAAGCCCACCCCCTAGTCCCTTTCCCCCTGACCACTTTTCCTAACCCTACTCTGCTCCACCTGCCCCAGCCTACTACCCCCAGTACTCAGTGGAAGAGACAGTAAGTGCAAAAGCGGTGCCAAGGGGGAAAGGTCCTGGAGACTTCCTCCTCCTCCTCAAAGTTGTTACCTGCCTTTAATTCAAGCAGCGGCTCCATCATCTGCCTCTGTTGTATCCCTGTCCAGCATGGCCTTCAGGGCCTTAACTCCCCAACCAGCTGCAGCACACTCTTCTGTAGGAAGACAACAAGCATAACAGCCAACAACCACCTAAACAGGCCCCCTGTTATGCCACTCCTCCAAGGCCTCCCCCCTTATGTCACCTCCCCCATCCAGTCCCCTTACTACACAACCTGTCAACTAGCCCCCTTTTACTACCAACTACATCCCCAAGGCAAGTTGAGATGCCTACTCCAAGATACAGTGGGTGCTCCAGTAACCTTTTAAACAGAGCTGAACTTGAAGCTTCTAAGAAAGTTTTTTAATGGTTTTATATTGGATTTTTATATCAGTATATCTGCAGATTATTCTTTATAGTAGTGTATATTACATGCAGTTATATGAAAATTGGTGTATACTGTCCCTTTAATCAAAACGGACCATTTTTTCATAAACAATATTACTTCTTTATTTATATTTGTTTCTATTGAGCACTGTTCTAGTATTAGACAGTCATACATTTTATTTTTAAGTCCTATTATCGAGGGGATTTTCTTCAATATCCAATTTTTTAGGATTAGATTTCTAGCTAGTAATATTACAAAGTCAATAAATTCCTTATTGCTGCATCTACTGCTCTTTGGAAGCAAACAAATAATTATGTCTAAATCTAACTGTATATACTCTTTTGTAATTTTAGAAATCCAGTAACTAATCTTACTCCAAAACTGATTGATTATGGGCAGTACCAGAAATTATCTATCAGCTCAGCCATTATTCTGCATATCTACTGCTCTACCTATTTAGAAGAGAGGGGGTAAGGCATATTTGATGTACAGCATTCATATGGGACTCTCTTGCTATTCCTCTGGCTTTGGAATTACTAAACCTAACTCTATCATTGTTAAAGGGACACTAAACCCATTTTTTTCTTCTTTCATGATTCAGCTAGAGCATACCATTTTAAGCATCTTTCTAATTTACTCCTAGTATCCATTTTCCTTTGTTCTCTTATCTTTCGGCTAGATTACGAGTTTTGTCGGTAATGGTGTGTGGTGCTAACGAGTAGTTTTCCCTCACCGCTCACCTACAGACAATGCTGGTATCACAGGTTTTTACAAACCCGGCGTTAGCCGCAGAAAAGTGAGCAAAATTTTGCTCCACATCTCCACGCCGGATGGATGAAGATAGAAGATGTCGCCTGGATGAAGACTTCTGCCCATCTGGAGGTCCTCTTCTGGCCGGCTTGGATGAAGACTTCTGCCCGTCTGGAGGACCACTTCAGCCGGCTTCGTTGAGGACTTAGGCCCGGTTGGGTGAAGACTTCTCAAGGTAGGGTGATCTTCAAGGGGTTAGTGTTAGGTTTTATTAAGGGGGGATTGGGTGGGTTTTAGAGTAGGGTTGGGTGTGTGGGTGGAAGGTTTTAATGTTGGGGGTATTGTACTTTTTTTACAGGTAAATGTGCTGATTACTTTGGTGCAATGCCCCGCAAAAGGCCCTTTTAAGGGCTAGTTGTAATTTAGTACAGGGTAGGGCTTTTTATTATTTTGGGGGGCTTTTCTATTTTATTAGGGGGATTAGATTTGGTGTAATTAGTTTAAAAAACCTGTAATTATTTCATTATTTCTGTAATTTAGTGGGGGGGGGGTTGTACTTTAAATACTTGAATTTAATTTTATTTAATTATAGTAATTTAGGGAATTAATTTAATTATAGTGTAGTGTTAGGTGTAATTGTAACTTAGGTTAGGTTTTATTTTACAGGTAAATTTGTCTTTATTTTAACTAGGTAGCTATTAAATAGTTAATAACTATTTAATAACTATTCTACCTAGTTAAAATAAATACAAAGTTGCCTGTAAAATAAATATAAAGCTACTATTAGTTATATTGTAGCTAGCTTAGGGTTTATTTTATAGTTGAGTATTTAGTTTTAAATAGGAATAATTTAGTTAATTGTAGTACTTTTATTTAGATTTATTTAAATTATATTTAAGTTAGGGGGGTGTTAGGGTTAGGGTTAGACTTAGATTTAGGGATTAATAACTTTAATATAGTGGTGGCGACGTTGGCGCAGATTAGGGGTTAATAAATGTAGGTAGGTGTCAGCGATGTTAGGGACAGCAGATTAGGGGTTAATAATATTTAACTAGTGTTTGCGATGCGGGAGTGTGGCAGTTTAGGGGTTGATATATTTATTCTAGTGGCGGCGATGTCCGGTTCGGCAGATTAGGGGTTAAAAAAATTATTTTAGTGTTTACGATGTGGGGGGGGGGGGCTAGGTTTAGGGGTTAATATGTAGTTTATGAGTGTTAGTGTACTTTTTAGCACTTTAGTTAAGAGTTTTATGCTACGGCGTTAGCCCATAAATCTCTTAAATACTGACTTTTAAATGCGGTACCTTTCTTGACAGGAGAGGCTGTACCTCTCACTTTTTGGAAGGCTCGTAATACCGGCGTTATGCAAGTCCCATTGAAAATATTGGATACACAATTGACGTAAGTGGATTTGCTGTATTTTCGAGTCTGAACAAAAACGGTGATCCTGTCATTTCAAGACTCGTAATACCAGCGGGCGTTAAAAAGCAGCGTTGGGACCTCTCAACGCTGCTTTTTAAGGCTAACGCAAGACTTGTAATCAAGCCAAAAATGTGGAAAGTAGGAATGTAAGCATATTAGCCGAACTATTTTTGGCTCAGTACCTGGGTAGTGCTTGCTGATTGGTGGGTAATTGTAGCTATCCAGGGTGCTAAACCAAAAATAGATAGGCTCCTAAGCTTAGTTTCCTGCTTTTTCAAATGAAGATAGTAAGAAAACAAAGAAAATTTGATTATTGGAGTAAATTAATAAATTAGAAAGAAGCTTAAAATTGCATGATCTATCTGAATCATGACAGAAAAAAATGGGTTTAGTATCCCTTTAATTCCCATTATGCCATTCTAATACTATGCTTTTAATATTCACAATGCCTTCTTTTTCCATCACTAATCCATACCATTTACTAATTGAATACTTCACTATCTGACTTAGTTGAATACATTTATCCAGCCCATTCCAATCCTTACCACAATCTAGTATTAATTCATTAATCAGATGTCTGAGCTGCCAATAAGAGAAAAATCTATTTGTTGTATCACAAATTAATTTCTCAAAGCTTCCAAAGATTTCATTATCAATTAGTTTTTTCTATTCATTGACTTATCTATTGAACACTTAAAAACAGCTTCTTTGGTAAAGCATTTTATAATAAGTCCTTAAAATATATCACATGAATACTAATTATATATTTTTTTTAAAAAATATGAAGGTTCAGAAGCCCCAATTTCACCTTTCCATAAGCTGCATTTTGAAACCAAGGAGCGTGAGTTGTAAATCCATTAAAAAGGCCGCATATGACAATCTATAAGGCATACATTTTTATTAAATGTGCTTCCTTAAAATTTTAGCAGAAGTGAAATGTGGAATCATTTGAACAGAAAGAAGATTGTAAGAACAGATTTGAAGATGCAATAGAATATATAAATTTCTGTACAAATGAAAAATGAATGTGCATCTCTTTAATAAGTCAAAAATTTTCAGTTTTCTACGCCATTTCCCTCTACACCACTGGTTTTCAAACCTGTCCTCAGTCCTCCCCAACAGGCCAGGTTTCTAGGATTACCTTGGATGAGAGCAGGTAAAATAACCATGTTTACTAATCAGCTGATTATTTCACCTGTTCTCTAGTTCAGATATCGGAGCCCATTTATCAAGCTCCGAAAGGAGCTTGTGGGCCCGTGTTTCTGGTGAGTCTTCAGACTCGCCAGAAACAGCAGTTATGAAGCAGCGGTCTAAAGACCGCTGCTCCATAACCCTGTCTTCCTGCTCTGAGCAGGCGGACAGGAATCTTTGGAAATCAACCCGATCGAGTACGATGAGTCTGCAGGGGGTGGCGTTGCACCAGCAGCTCTTGTGAGCTGCTGGTGGAATGCTGAATACGGAGAGCGTATTGCTCTCCGCATTCAGTGATGTCTTGCAGACCTGATCCGCACTGTCGGATCAGGTCCGCAAGACATTTGATAAATAGGCCCCATCCTCTTAATGGGGCCTGTTAGGGAGGCCGGAAGACTGGTTTGAAAACCAGTGCTTTACAACAATAGAGCTAAGTGAATTGTCTTTATCAACCACTGAACATTAGTAGGAAGTGTAAAACTTAAACAGTGTCACTTAAAGGGACATTAATGTCAAAATTACATTTTAAAGATTCTGATGGAGTTTTAAGAGACTCTACAATTGACTTCTATTATAAAATTTTGCACATTCTTTTATAAAACACACATTTTAAAGCACTAGCTCCTACTGAGCATGTGCACAAGTTCATAGGGTATACGTATACTAGTCTGTGATTGGCTGATTGCTGTCACATGATACAGGGGGCCAGCAAATGAGAAAAACAAAAATAAGTTAGAAAAAAAAAGCTACTGCTTATTTGAAACAGAGTAATTGTTATTGCATTGTCCTTATATTATACACTTGTTAAATATGTAATTCCATTTTATTTAGTGTTCCTTTAAATAAAATTAAAACAGCTTGTATGTAACTTTTCAGACAACTAAGAAATTGCAGTGGAGGAGTAAAACAATTTAATAGACTTGTGCAGTCAGATCCTTCGTTAGGATCGATCCGGATGTGGAAGTAAGCACTATTCAGCTTTTTTCAGAACCGGATTGATTCTGGTGCAAGATCACCAGGTTACGCTATGGATTTGCATAGATCTTAACCTGGTAATCTTTTACCAGAATCAGTCCGGCTCTGAATAAAAGCCGAGTAGCAATTACTTCCCCATCTGGATCCTAACGAGGAATCCAAAAGCACACGTCATATTTAGATGCTTCTTTGTTGTGATTTAAAGCTTACTTCAGTCTTTACAAATTAGTGTCGGTTTAACTAAGTCTGAATTTAAAATTCCAAAATCCAGAAATATTCTGAAATCCAGACTTTTTTTATTAATATTAAAAAATAATAATAATAGTAATTAAATTAGTATTTTTCCCACCAGTAAGTCGCAGTCTTCTCTATCTGCATCTTTGGTTTAGTTTTTGTGTTCTAAAATGCAGATTATAGTATATATTTATTTAAAACTATAACTATTACCTTTCTGATTACAGTACTGTACTATCTTTCTGATTGTATTATGTATTTAAAAATATTCAAATGATATAAAACTACCTTTATGTTGCATATATAAGCTGTATTATTGCTGATTACACTTGGTCCCATTATACAGATGCTAACATACAAGTATTCTGAAATCCAAACTATTCCAAAATCCCAACTTTCCAGTCAAAGCAGTTTGGATTCTTGTGTTTGTGTATATGAGTGTGTGTGTGTGTGTGTGTTTGTGTGTGTGTGTGTATGAGTGTATGTGTCTGTGTGTGTATATGAGTATGCCTGTGTGTGTGTGAGAGTATATGAGTGTGTATATGTGTGTATGTGTGTGCATGTGTGTGTGTGTGTATGTGTGTGTGTGTGTATGAGTGTGTATGAGTGTTTGTATATATGAGTGTGTGTATGAGTTTGTGTATATGAGTGTATGTATATTAATGTGTGTGTATGAGTGTGTGTATGTTTGTGTATATGTGTGTATGTGTGTGTATGAGTGTGTGTGTGTACATGAGTGTGTGTGTATGTGTGTGTATGTGTATGTGTGTATATGTGTGTGTGTATGTGTGTGTGTTTGTATGAGGGTGTGTATGTTTGTGTATATGCGTGTATGTGTGTGTGTATGAGTGTGTGTATATGTGTGTGTATATGTATGTGTGTATATGTGTGTTTGTGTGTATGTGTGTGTGTGTATGTGTGTGTACATGAGTGTGTGTATATGAGTGTGTGTGTGTGTGTGTACTTGAGTTTGTGTATATGAGTGTGTGTGTGTATGTGTACACGAGTGTGTATATATCAGTGTGTGTGTGTGTATACTTTATATATAATATTATTTTCCTAGGTGTCTTTGCTGTTCCATTAGTTTATTGTTACTGTCTTCAGTTCAGGGATACAAAACCTCTGCATTTGTTATCTCAGCCACTTTAAAGATCAATGGCAGGTGATTACAGAAAACACTGTATTTCATGTGTACCATAGCAATCAAAACATAGACAGTGAAGAATACTTGAACCAGTATTGCTTACATAAAAAATACTTTATTATAAGACATAATACAAATAATATATAAACATGTTATGTGGTTCACTAAGTCCTTAGCCTTTTTTCTGATATAATGTACCACATGTGTATGCAGTTAGTAAGCAGAGTTATTATAGAGGCAACATACAGAAATAAAGCTAAATCATTAAAGCTTTAGCTCTTAAAATATCATATTTCCAAACTTTTTTTTAGTGCAACACAACCAGCAAACTCCCTTAGTGATGATGAAATATGAAATCTGTCTGATGAATTTTAATATACATTTAGACTCTGAGGTGTTAGTTACAATTAGACATGTGCAGCCGCAAAAAATTTGGTTCGGTTCGGATCAATTCGGACCGATTCGAATTTCGGTTTGGATCGATTCGAATTCGGAAGAAATCGAATGAATTTGTTTCGGATTCATTCGTATTCTTTCGGATTCGTGTGAAATTCGGTTCGGTTCGATTTGGTTCGATTCGGTTCGAATCGATTCGGATTTTCGGAATTTCGGCACTGTTAAGTGGGATGTGCTGTGTATTACACTAGTATACTGTACAATACTAGTGTAATACATGGCCATCCGAATCCATCTGAATCCATCCGAATAAATTCGAATCAATTCAGATTTTTTCGGTAGATCTGGCACTGCTGCAATTCGGAAATTCAAATCGATCCGAATTCCGAATTTGGCAAAATTCGTCCGAATTTCGATTCGGACCGAACCGAATCGCACATGTCTAGTTACAATCTAATTCTCATTTTTCACAGTTTTTGAATGTTGACTGATATTGTCAGTGTGTGACAATTACAAAATGCCTTTAATAGCTGAGTGTCAATAATTAAATTGTTACATCCTGAAACCAACAGGAAATTGTTATTTGCCTTTGTAATCTCCTGCGGCTAGATTACGAGTTTTTGTCAGTAAGGCTTGCGGGGCTAACGAGCCTTTTGTTCCCACCGCTCCCTTAAGACAATGCTGGCATTACAGGATTTTTTAAACCTGGCGTTAGCCGCAAAAAGGTGAGCGTAGAGCAAAATTTTGCTCCACATCTCACCTCAATACCAGCGTTGCTTAAATCAGCGATGAGCTGGCTAAACGTGCTCGTGCACGATTTCCCCATAGGAAACAATGGGGCTGAGCTGGCTGAAAAAAAACCTAACACCAGCAAACAAGCAGCGTCCAGCTTCTAACGCAGCCCCATTGTTTCCTATGGGGAAAATAAATCTATGTCTACATCTAACACCCTAACATGAACCCTGAGTCTAAACACCCCTAATCTTACACTTATTAACCCCTAATCTGCCGCCCAGCTATTGCTGACACCTACATTATATTATTAACCCCTAATCTGCCACTCCGGACACCGCCGCCACCTACATTATCCCTATGAACCCCTAATCTACTGCCCCCAACATCGCCGCCACCTACATTATAGTTATTAACCCCTAATCTGCCCCCCCAATGTCGCCACAACTATATTAAATTTATTAACCCCTAATCTTCCGACTCCAACGTCGCCGCTACTATATTAAATTTATTAACCCCTAAACCTAAGTCTAACACTAAGTCTAACCCCCCCAACTTAAATATAATTTAAATTAAACTAAATAAATTTAACATAATTAAATAAATTAATCCTATTTAAAACTAAATACTTACCTATAAAATAAACCCTAAGCTAGTTACAATATAACTAATAGTTACATTGTAGCTAGCTTCGGATTAATATTTATTTTACAGGCAACTTTTTATTTATTTTAACTAGGTACATTTGTTATTCAATAGTTATTAACTATTAAATAACTACCTAGCTAAAATAAATACAAAATTACCTGTAAAATAAATCCTAGCCTAAGTTACAATTACACCTAACACTACACTATCATTAAATTAATTACCTAAACTACCTACAATTAATTTAAATTAAATTAAATAAACTAAATTACGAAAAAAAAAATTACAGAAAATAAAAAAAGAATTTTAAACTAATTACACCTAATCTAATCCCCCTAATAAAATAAAAAAGCCCCCCAAAATAATAAAATTCCCTACCCTATGCTAAATTACAAATAGCCCTTAAAAGGGCCTTTTGCGGGGCATTGCCCAAAGTAATCAGCAATTTCACCTGTAAAAAAAAAATATACCCTCACAACATTAAAACCCACCACCCACACACCCAACCCTACTCTAAAACCCACCCAATCCCCCCTTAAAAAACCTAACACTATCCCCCTGAAGATCTCCCTACCTTGAGCCATCTTCACCCAGCCGGACACAAGTGGACATCTAGAGGGGCAGAAGTCTTCATCCGATCCGGGCAGAAGAGGTCCTCCAAGTGGCAGAAGTCTTCATCCAAGCGGCATCTTCTATCTTCATCCATCTGGAGTGGAGCGGGTCCATCTTCAATCCAGCCGACGCGGAGCCATCCTCTTCCATCAACGTCCTAACACTAAATGAAGGTTCCTTTAAATGACGTCATCCAATATGGCGTCCCTTGAATTCCGATTGGCTGATAAGATTCTATCAGCGAATCGGAATTAAGGTAGGAAAAATCCTATTGGCTGATCCAATCAGCCAATAGGATTGAGCTTGCATTCTATTGGCTGATTGGATCAGCCAATAGGATTTTTCCTATCTTAATTCCGATTGGCTGATAGAATCCTATCAGCCAATCGGAATTCAAGGGACGCCATCTTGGATGACGTCATTTAAAGGAACCTTCATTCAGTGTTAGGACGTCGTTTGAAGAGGATGGCTCCGCATTGACTGGATTGAAGATGGACCCGCTCCGCTCCAGATGGATGAAGATAGAAGATGCCACTTGGATGAAGACTTCTGCCGCTTGGAGGACCTCTTCTGCCCGGATCGGATGAAGACTTCTTGCCCCTCTGGGACTTGTGCCCGGCTGGGTGAAGACTGCTCAAGGTAGGGAGATCTTCAGGGGGTAGTGTTAGGTTTTATTAAGGGGGGATTGGTTGGGTTTTAGAGTAGGGTTGGGTGTGTGGGTGGTGGGTTTTAATGTTGGGGGGTATTGTATTTTTTTACAGGTGAAAGAGCTGATTACTTTGGGGCAATGCCCCGCAAATGGCCCTTTTAAGGGCTATTTGTAATTTAGTATATGGTAGGGGATTTTATTATTTTGGTGGGCTTTTTTATTTTATTAGGGGGATTAGCTTAGGTGTAATTAGTTTAAAATTCTTGTAATTCTTTTTTTATTTTAGTAATTTAGTGTTTTTTTTGTAATTTAGTATATTTAATTTAATTTTAATTAATTGTAGGTAGTTTAGGTAATTAATTTAATGATAGTGTAGTGTTAGGTGTAATTGTAACTTAGGTTAGGATTTATTTGTTTTAAATAGGATTAATTTATTTAATTATGTTAAATTTATTTTGTTTAATTTAAATTATATTTAAGTTGGGGGGGTTAGGGTTAGACTTAGGTTTAGGGGTTAATACCTTTAATATAGTAGCGGCGACGTTGGGGGTGGCAGATTAGGGGTTAATAAATGTAAGTAGGTGTCGGCGATGTTAGAGACGGCAGATTAGGGGTTAATAAAAATTTAACTAGTGCGGCGGTTTAGGGGTAAATACATTTATTAAAAAGGCGGCGATGTCCGGTCAGCAGATTAGGGGTTAATACATTTATTAAAGTGTTTCCGATGTGGGGGGGGGGGGGGCTCGGTTTAGGGGTTAATAGGTAGTTTATGGGTGTTAGTGTACTTTTAGCACTTTAGTTAAGAGTTTTATGTTCCGGTGTTAGCCCATAAAACTCTTAACTACAGACTTTTAAATGCGGTAGGAGTCTTGACAGGAGAGGGTCTACCGCTCACTTCTTCCAGTGCTAGGCAAATCCCATTAAAAAGATAGGATACGCAATTGATGTAAGGGATTTGCGATAGCCTCGAGTCGCGGAAAAAAGTGAGCGGTAAACCTGTACCTGCCAGACTCGTAATTCCAGCGGGCATTAAAAAACAGTATTGGGGGGGCGGAGCCAACAGCCGGAGCAGTCAGAAGCATAACCCAAGAGCTCCTAGGCCTCGATTAAATAAAATAGCATTATTTATCTAAAAACGCAGCTAATTCTGCACGTGAACTGTCGCTGACCACTCTCTATGTGAGGGATCTTCTGTGCAGAAAGAAATATGCCCCTAACTCGAGATTTAGGCAGCCCTTTCAGGAGAGACCCGCCACACTGAGAGTAGCAAGGCATGTGGACCCTACTCCACTGCTATCAGTCCAAACACTTACGGGACAATTACAGAAGATATGCCCCTAACAGAGGAGGATTATGATCTATTGCATGCTCTATTAAAAGACTTTGACCGTCCAATGGCAATCTGTTATTCAGATCTATCGAATACATTGGTGTCAGCAATGAGAGCAACTACCAGTGACGCACTACTTAACCAGGACTTCGGAGTCGTACAGAAGATTTTACCTCTGGAATGCTTGTCAAAGACACTTAAGCAGCCCCTGCTACCTCACATAAATAATGAAGATTTTGAGGATCTACAACTGAGCCGATATAGCCCATGCCTGTTTGATCGCACAGCAGCTGCATTGAGTGTCACAGCGGCTTCAGAGCGGCCCCCGCAGAGTGCTCTGTTGCGTCAGCCATCTGTGTTTCAATCATGCCTTCCTGGAGTGAAGGCACATTTCTGGCTCTTAGATGGTAGAGAGCGGTCTGATTGGTATTGCGGAGCTCTTAAACGTACGCTATTACCGATTCCCCAGAGTCAGATGCTGATGGCTGGATCTCTGATATCACCGTATCTCGATAGCACAGTGGATGCGCAGAATATTAGACAAACTCATCTGGATGGGAAATCCTTATATCTAAACATGGACCCTCAGACATACTTGCACGCAGATGAGATGGGTGAGTTGGCCAAGGGCAGGGTGCTCCATCAAGGCAGCAATACTAACATTACGCTCTTCTCACTCAGGAAGAGTGTTGTGTAGCATGTAAATTGGATTCGTTTGGGCATCGGATAACCTGGAGGTTTTTAGCGGTACTGGGTGTGAGAGTGGTGTGATGAGGGTCTGTTGCGCTCTTGCCTTTGTCTCTTTCCACTCATATTCTCAGAACATGCCTGCTGCAATTTTGCGTATTTATTTCACCAGGGAGTGGACCACCATCACCATCAGGAGAGACTTTACACAGCCAAGTAACTACTAGATTTAAAAGAGAGTGGCATCTTTATATTTCCTGCTGGAGCTGTCTCAAGGGACTTATTTTATAGAGGTCTAGTCTGTAGATTTTGATATTATATATGGACTGCAATCTTTCTTTTTTTTATTTCTCTGTAATCAGACAAAATACCTAATACGATGCTGTTAGTGTCATACGTTATAATATGTTTTAACTAGGTAATATTTTAATAGTACTTGCTATGGTATATGAGATACACTCCGTGGTCTTCTATTCTCCAGGGAAAGGTTCACATGTAATCCTATGGTCAAGTTATGAAGAGCTTTGGAGCTTGATGATGACGGCTGGCAGCCTGAACTATGTCCCCATTTATACTGTATGCTATTATCTGTATATATGTGTTTGTACTGTTAGCAGGGGTTGGTGAGACACTAGCTCTTTAAGTCATATTGTGGTTACTTGAGCAAGCTCCATATTCTTCCTGCGTTAACTAATAGATGGCCTTATTCTCCATCTCCTCACTCACGCCTACTATGAGGGCTTATAAGGGTTAAGGCTTAGAAATACTCAACTACCATTACATTGGACTCTAAATATGTTGTTTTTTTAACCTGCTCTTGCAATATAAGCCTAGAGAATTTTAACCCCAGCCTATTGTTTATTGCTTGCTAGACTGCTCACTACTAATATGATGTCATATGGCTCTTACTGTACTCCCCAACAGTCAGACAAACCCTCAGGCTCTTATTGTTTACGAAGAAAACCAAAAGGGGAGTGTGAGGAAGCCAACCACCTATACAGTAGTGCTGAAAACAGTCCCGTATCAAATATACTACTGGATAATACCTATAGCATACCCAGAGTGGTTGGTGGTAAGTGGTAAATGCAGTCCCTTAATGATCATCCGTTACTTGCAAGTGTAAACAATAAAGTGTGCTGACGATACAGTCTCACCTCTTATCTGGAAGCCCAGAGGGTATCCTCCATGGGAAGCCGTCCGTCAACTCTGTTCCGTCGGCACTCTGTGTCAGCTACACTTATTAAAAAATGCTATGATTATGGCTCCGCCGAAACGCGTAAGCCTGCCAGCCAGAGGTACCCCACCATTTTAAAATAACCAATAAAGGTTATGTTTTATATATACTATACTAGCGCTCTTGTTCTCTTTGTTCGGTGGATTCTTATTGTTTATGCACAGAGATATCGCATATAGTGTTAATCTTAGTGAAAAGCACATTTTTTTTACCTAAATATACCATAACCACAAGGCTATTATAATTGTTTAGCTGCTATGCTGCATCTGCTTTTTTGGCTTGGTTTCTGGCTTTGTATTGTATTTTGCTTTGTTATGTTATTCAAGACCTATAACTATTTGACTTTGTTATTAACACATAGGGGTAACTTGCGTGACTCTAATGGTCAGGGAATTTTATGTATTACTAATGACTGAACAACACAGCATATTCCCTAGCTTAGATCTATTGTTGCTAGCCACTGGGTGTGAGATACCTGTATTATTTGTGGCACCAAGAGAAACGTTATGCACAAAATATTCCTATACATTATACTTGCTTAGAATAAATAGTATTTGCTAAATGCTGATCTTTATAAGGTCATACTAACATATTATGGTTACAAGTCTTTAGGTGGCAAGCTTAATTCTGTTTGTAATAACGTATACCGCAAGTATATACTTCTCACTTCAGCCCTAGCCCACCCTTTATTACTATTATTATAGCTTGCAAAAGTCTCTCTGTTTCATTGCTGCACACCTTCATTTATCCCCACATGCATCTCAAACGACCAAAAGACGTATGATCCACAATGTCATTTTAACCTACAACTAACTCTTTGTCTACAACCCTTCCGATCTTCCCATGCTTCTTAAATTTTCTTTACATTTACGGCTCCGCCCATCCACCCCTTTCCTCATTTGAAGAGCGGTGCTTACCCGCTGATATTCTCCCCCCCCCCCACTTACTATGTTTGAAACTGTTACAGTGCTGTCTACCTGACCATCAGTTATCTTACATAATTCTGGTCCATCTGGCCTAAAACTATGCTCTTAACTGGTCAGTCAGTTATGCTTTTCTATTATAAAATTGAGCTTCCATTTGCCTCTCAATCGCGTATTCTATAACTGCTGAAATGTTTTGCTCAATTTTGTACGTATCTTTTTCTGTTATCAGAAGGTATTCTATGTTTTATGATCTGTTATGTAAAACCTCAATAAAAACAAAATTTGAAAAAACAAAACAGTGTTGGGACCCCTCAACTCTGCTTTTTAAGGCTAACGCCAAACTCGTAATCTAGGTGCTGGTTTCTAAATGCAGAAACCAAGGACTCAGGGCCTTCGTCAGGGGTAACCCCAGTTTGACAGGGTACTGGCATCCTGGTTTGGCACCTCCATGGCGCCCCCCTCTGATCATCGCTGCCAGCTGCACCAGAAATTGAATCTTGTGTGGCTGTGCCCTCTCTAGGCTGCACGACTGTGAGATACAAGTTCCAGAATGCCTGCAAATTGCCTGCAAATTGGAAAGGGAGGGAGGGGCTCCCACCTGGAGTCGTTTCCATTCCTGTGCTTGGGAGGAAAACAGGTGCAGATGTTGTAGCAGAACATCCAGTAGTTCCAGAATAATGGATTAAAGGTAGATGAGGTTGTTGAAAGAATTCCAAATATTCATCATATAGATTAGCTAGTTGTTCAGAAAATTGGTCTATATAAGTAGAACCATTTATTTTCTGTTATACAACGCCTATAATGTATGTTTTTGTTAAATACAATGCTGGATTATGTCTGAACCACCAACTGGGCTCTCCTTTTACACAACATATTTCTTGCGGTGGCCTTTCCATGCTTTGAGAAGTAGCTGCAGGTTTGAGCGTTTCACGAGATCGGTTAAGTGAGTGTCTATTTCTCCCCACTTCCCATAAACGTAACTGTTAGGAGGTTCAGAAGCTCCTAGCACCTCAGAAGCCAAACACATCCTCCTGCTACTGTCGCCACCTCTTCCAAAACTGAGTGTCTGTCCCTGTGTTTTTTTGCGCTAACGGCGCAAAGACTATAACTGACCCCTGTGGCAGTTTTAGCTCAGAACCAGTAGTGGTCTGCGGAGTCCCGAGATGGACTTTAACTATTTGATTATCTCCTTTGAGGGGGTTGATCTTATATCAATACAGCATTAATGGATGTTAAATGACATACTTTATTGGATTAGAGTATATTGCCTTTGCTGCAGGACAAAAATAAATGCAAGCCTGGCTGTAGCAGATGCAATCCTCTTTTTAAAGTTGACATCTCATTAAAGGAGAATCATACAGTGATATGATGCTTCTTTAGTCTGAGATCTACTACATTAATTTAATTTATTTGCATATCCAATATCATCCAGCATAATGCATGACCTGGGTAGATGACATTGGACACTAAAGTTTGGAACCCTTTACTAACTGATTGCAAACATTTTACTATATCCTATCCCTTGCATTTGAACTGCACAACTGCTTAAAGTGACACTGAACCCAATTTTTCAGATAGAGCATGCAATTTTAAGCAACTTTCTAATTATCCTAATCAAATCTAATCTAATTATCTAATGTTTCTTCATTCTCTTGGAATCTTTATTTGAAAAGCAAGAATGTAAGTTTAAATGCCGGACATTTTTGGTGAACAACCTGGGTTGTTGTTGCTGATTGGTGGATTTTTGGTGTTATGAACCAAAAATCGACTGGCTCCTTAGCTTAGATGCCTTCTTTTTCAAATAAAGATAGCAAGAAAATGAAGAAAATTGATAATAGGAGTAAATCAGAAAGTTGCTTAAAATTGCATGCTCTATCTGATTCACAAAAGAAAAAAAAAATTGGGTTCAGTGTCCCTTTAAGCTAACCAGCCACATGTGCAAAGCACCCCATATGCCAAGATAAACCAACATATGTTCCCAATTCTGCCTCTGTATCACTCAGATATGCTTTTCGACCATCTTGAATCCTCCCATAGATTATCCTAATGGCTTTCTCAATTGTCTGTAATGTTCCTGGGATATTTCCTTATCAGACCAATCCTGGCCAGTAGTCTTCTTATCCGTGGAAAGATAAGCAAAAATCCCAGAACTAAGTATAACAGTTTGATAGAATGAGGAAGTACAGGAACAGTCCTGCAAGGGTTAATGAGGAGCAGGTCACATGCCTGAGTAAGGTTCAGCAGTAAGCAGACAGTACTATGCCCCTGGGAAACACACAAATAAAATAAATGCTCACCAGGGTTCAGTGAGAAGAGGCAGTTCAATGTTTCTGAGAATTAAATGGTTAAGGATTCAGTAACAAGCAGGCAGTCTTATCTTTCTAAATATCAAAAGGGTTAAGCAGTAGAATGGTCAATAGGCAATGCAGTGTTCAGTAACAAGCATGCACTCCAATCTTTCTGAGTATCAAAAGTGTTAAGCAGTAAAATGGTCAATAGCAATGCAGGTTTCAGAAATAAACAGACAGTACATTACAGCACAATAGTAAACAACAAAATAATAGCACCCAGGAGTACACAGAGGTAAACTTTTACTAGGGCACTTAAAGACTGAAGGAGATTACCTTAAATAGGGGCAGGCTCACACCCAGGGGGAGGCACAGGTGTACAGGAAATAAGCAGAGCAGCAATCACTACCGTGGGCCGTACAACAACCAGATGCTGCCATGGCAACAACCAGGAGGAAAGGGGCCGTGGCATGAAATAGTCCCAATGGAATCTGCATCCCCCCTTTATGATCTTGTAATTTGAATCCCGAATGTTGGGAGTTTGATATAGATGAGAGTTTTCTTGTACTGGATAAGACATGAACTAATACCTATTGTTTCCCTTTTGTTTTCAGCCCCCTATTTGGTTTGTCATTGTATGGGGTTGCTTGTCTCTTTCTTATGCTATATGCAAGAGGGAGAATATTGCATGCTTACATTTATAAGTATGATGGATATGTAGATTGACAGTCATTATATCTTCATACAATAGATTTGCTCTGTGAAGCCTGGATACTTGTTTCTTTTTACCAGCATCAATTCTCTGTAGAACCCTGCATAATTTTCTAGTAAATTAATGTCTCTCTAAGGAGTCAGTTTAATTTGAATGGCACCTCTATGTTGCTTTCCAATATTTCCTGCTGTTGAGTTGTTGGAGTCTGGTAACATAACTGTCACTCAAGTTTCTCCCCCACTTGAGCTACAGGGTCAAAAGTATATTTATTATTCTTAAAGCAATAGAAGGATTGGAGTTGTTGACCAGAACACTCTTGAACTGACTACTTGAATGCCTCTATAATCAAAGATGGTTTATTAACCACTTCATCAAAGATACCTTGATTTCACTGAAACACTTTCAGTAGTATAATATTTTTTTCTTTCTGTAAGAAAAGCTAAAATGAGTAGAGTTTAATATTATTTCTTGTCACATTTAGAAAACAATGGTATAGATCATAATCCAGGCTCAGTTCATTTTCGGTCACCGATAAGCACTATTTGAATTGGACTTCACAATCAGTAATTTTACGGGGTTTTTTGGCACGGAAGATTCATTATCTGTTCAACAAAAAAGGCTCAATTAATTAAACACCTTGAACACCCCCCACAGTTTTGGGAGCCCACACTTTAAGGGATTAGGGTAGGAGAAGGTGCAATGTATATCCTGAAGAAGTGTTTATGGCATCAGTAGGTGTAATATATTGTTATTCTTTTTATAGGTAACACTGAATGTTGGTACAGGGGTGGGCTTTACAGGGGCAGGGCATACAAGGGGAGGGAAATAAAGGCAATGGGCTGTGGGGCCAGCAAATTTGTCTTGCCCATGGCCTTTGTTACAATTACTTGATACTTCAAGGTTGGTTCAAACTTGGAGATAGCTGGTGATTGGTGGCTGAACATAAATTCCTCTTGCCATTGTGTCAGTACCTTATGTGTTCAGTTAGGTCCACTCCTGTGACCAACTAGGTTTACTCTTCAACAAGTATACCAAGAAAACAAAGCAAATTTAATAAAGATAAGTAAAATGGAAGGTTAATTTAAACAAAAAAAAGTTAGTCCCTTCGGATAGTTCTCTATCAAACCAATCCTGGCCAGTAATCTTGTAATCCCGATCACAAGTGGAGTAATAAAGAAAAATCCAGCAATAGCGTTAGGTCCCAGCAGATAGATATGAGTCACAAGCCAGAAATCCAATGAAGTAATAAAGCACACCAACGAGATAAACTCAATTCTAGGGTAATGCGACAGACAGCACGGTAGGTATTTAAAGGTAAAAGGGCGCCAAAGGTGACGTGAAAAAGATGTGACGAAAATGACGTGAAAATGGAATCACAGAAAATTATGGGAGCCCGACTGTGTCATCATAGCAACCACATAATAGCATCTGCGACATAACAACCTGGTGTCATAGCAAAAAATCACATGCTATAAAAGAGTTTAATGTTGACTTACAGTCCCTTTTATGGCAATTTTATTACACAGTGTTGCATTAATAACAGCAAATGAATCAAATAAATATAGAGATTTTTTTTATTACTGGTGTCATTCATTACAAGGATCAAGTCTTAAATTGTGTGGGCATAACACAATAGATTTATGTATTAGTTGTTAAACAATCACTTTTGTGCTAAAGGATTGCTTACAATGAACACAGTGTTTTTATGAACTAGATTATTGTTTCCCATCTATGAAACTGAAGGTTATTGTTATGAAGGTCTGTTCTGAAATATATTGTTGTATCAATTATTTATCTATATTTTTCCTAGCATTTAATTTTAGTGACGTACAATTACCTGAGCTAGAGGGAAGAAGTAATTTTAATGAAAATAAATCCCAGTAAATGTTAAAACCAGGAATAGAATTGTGCTTATACAAATATAGCACAAACTGTATTATATTAATGCACAAATATGGGTACAGGCACATTAAAGAAACATGTTACCCATACGCTAAATCAATTGAAAGTGGTGCAGTATATCTTTATAAAGCTGACTAGAAAATATCACAAACAACTCTATGTTAAATATGAATATATTTTACCTTAAAATTTCCTGTATGGTTATCCTGTGACATATATGGGAGCACATACCTGATTTGTGCAGACACGGGGGCCGAAGTATCATTGTCTGGAAAACATGATACACTGTAACGTATCATGTCTGCCAGACATCACTGAATGCTGACGGCATATGCTGTCTGCATTTAGCATTGCACAAGCAGTTCTACTGAACTGCTTGTGCAATGCTGCTGTCTGCAGATTCGCGGCCACTAGCAGGGGATCTCAATCAGTCCGATCATATAGAATCGGACGGATTGATTTCTGCAGCCTCATAGGCAGGGGACCAGTTAAGGAGCAGAGGTCTTGTTTCCGGCGAGCCCGAAGGATCGCGCGGAAACAGGGTCATCAGGGGCCGTTCGGCCCTTAATAAATCGGCCCCACAGTCACTTTCTTTACCTCCAGAATTTAAAGGAGCTTACTATGGCCTAGATTTGGAGTTTGGCGGTAGCCGTGAAAACCAGCGTTAGAGGCTCCTAACGCTGGTTTTAGCCTACCTCCGGTATTTGGAGTCACTCAAAAAAGGGTCTAACGCTCACTTTTCAGCCGCGACTTTTCCATACCCCAGATCCCCTTACGTCAATTGCGTATCCTATCTTTTCAATGGGATCTTTCTAACTCCGGTATTTAGAGTCGTGGCTGAAGTGAGCGTTAGAATTCTAACGACAAAACTCCAGCCACAGAAAAAAGTCAGTAGTTAAGAGCTTTTTGGGCTAACGCCGGTTCATAAAGCTCTTAACTACTGTACTCTAAAGTACACTAACACCCATAAACTACCTATGTACCCCTAAACCGAGGTCCCCCCCGCATCGCCGCCACTCGATTAAAAATTTTTAACCCCTAATCTGCAGACCGCCACCTACGTTATACTTATGTACCCCTAATCTGCTGCCCCTAACGCCGCCGACCCCTGTATTATATTTATTAACCCCTAACCTTCCCCCCACAACGTCGCCGCCAGCTACCTACAATAATTAACCCCTAATCTGCCGAGCGGACCGCACCGCTACTATAATAAAGTTATTAACCCCTAATCCACCTCACTAACCCAATAATAAATAGTATTAACCCCTAATCTGCCCTCCCTAACATCGCCGACACCTAACTTCAATTATTAACCCCTAATCTGCCAACCGGAGCTCACCGCTATTCTAATAAATGTATTAACCCCTAAAGCTAAGTCTAACCCTAACACTAACACCCCCCTAAATTAAATATAATTTTAATCTAACAAAATTAATTAACTCTTATTAAATAAATTATTCCTATTTAAAGCTAAATACTTACCTGTAAAATAAATCCTAATATAGCTACAATATAAATTATAATTACATTGTAGCTATTTTAGGATTAATATTTATTTTACAGGCAACTTTGTAATTATTTTAACCAGGTACAATAGCTATTAAATAGTTAAGAACTATTTAATAGTTACCTAGTTAAAATAATTACAAAATTACCTGTAAAATAAATCCTAACCTAAGTTACAATTAAACCTAACACTATACTATCATTAAATTAATTAAATAAAATACCTACAATTACCTACAATTAAACCTAACACTACACTATCAATACATTAATTAAATACAATATGTACAAATAACTACAATGAAATAAACTAACTAAAGTACAAAAAATAAAGAAATATTTACAAACATAAGAAAAATATTACAACAATTTTAAACTAATTACACCTACTCTTAGCCCCCTAATAAAATAACAAAGCCCCCCAAAATAAAAAAAATGCCCTACCCTATTCTAAATTACTAAAGTTCAAAGCTCTTTTACCTTACCAGCCCTGAACAGGGCCCTTTGCGGGGCATGCCTCAAGAAGTTCAGCTCTTTTGCCTGTAAAAAAAAACATACAATACCCCCCCCCCAACATTACAACCCACCACCCACATACCCCTAATCTAACCCAAACCCCCCTAAAATAAACCTAACACTAAGCCCCTGAAGATCTTCCTACCTTGTCTTCACCATACCAGGTTCACCGATCGGTCCAGAAGAGCTCCTCCGATGTCCTGATCCAAGCCCAAGCGGGGGGCTGAAGATGTCCATGATCCGGTAGAAGTCTTCATCCAAGCGGGGCAGAAGAGGTCTTCCATCCGATTGAAGTCTTCATCCAAGCGGGGCAGAAGAGGTCTTCCATCCGATTGAAGTCTTCATCCAGGCGGCATCTTCTATCGACATCCATCTGGAGCGGAGCGGCAGCATCCTGAAGACCTCCGACGCGGAACATCCATCCTGGCCGACGACTGAACGACGAATGACGGCTCCTTTAAATGACGTCATCCAAGATGGCGTCCCTCGAATTCCGATTGGCTGATAGGATTCTATCAGCCAATCGGAATTAAGGTAGGAATATTCTGATTGGCTGATGGAATCAGCCAATCAGAATCAAGTTCAATCCGATTGGCTGATCCAATCAGCCAATCAGATTGAGCTTGCATTCTATTGGCTCCAGATGGATGTCGATAGAAGATGCCGCCTGGATGAAGACTTCAATCGGATGGAAGAACTCTTCTGCCCCGCTTGGATGAAGACTTCAATCGGATGGAAGACCTCTTCTGCCCCGCTTGGATGAAGACTTCTACCGGATCATGGACATCTTCAGCCCCCCGCTTGGGCTTGGATCAGGACATCGGAGGAGCTCTTCTGGACCGATCGGTGAACCTGGTATGGTGAAGACAAGGTAGGAAGATCTTCAGGGGCTTAGTGTTAGGTTTATTTAAGGGGGGTTTGGGTTTGATTAGGGGTATGTGGGTGGTGGGTTGTAATGTTGGGGGGGGGGTATTGTATGTTTTTTTTTACAGGCAAAAGAGCTGAACTTCTTGGGGCATGCCCCGCAAAGGGCCCTGTTCAGGGCTGGTAAGGTAAAAGAGCTTTGAACTTTAGTAATTTAGAATAGGGTAGGGCATTTTTTTATTTTGGGGGGCTTTGTTATTTTATTAGGGGGCTTAGAGTAGGTGTAATTAGTTTAAAATGGTTGTAATATTTTTCTTATGTTTGTAAATATTTTTTTATTTTTTGTAACTTAGTTCTTTTTTATTTTTTGTACTTTAGTTAGTTTATTTCATTGTAGTTATTTAATTAATGTATTGATAGTGTAGTGTTAGGTTTAATTGTAGGTAATTGTAGATATTTTATTTAATTAATTTAATGATAGTATAGTGTTAGGTTTAATTGTAACTCAGGTTAGGATTTATTTTACAGGTAATTTTGTTATTATTTTAACTAGGTAACTATTAAATAGTTCTTAACTATTTAATAGCTATTGTACCTGGTTAAAATAATTACAAAGTTGCCTGTAAAATAAATATTAATCCTAAAATAGCTACAATGTAATTATAATTTATATTGTAGCTATATTAGGATTTATTTTACAGGTAAGTATTTAGCTTTAAATAGGAATAATTTATTTAATAAGAGTTAATTTATTTCGTTAGATTTAAATTATATTTAACTTAGGGGGGTGTTAGTGTTAGGGTTAGACTTAGCTTTAGGGGTTTAAAAATTTATTAGAATAGCGGTGAGCTCTGGTCGGCAGATTAGGGGTTAATGTTTGAAGTTAGGTGTCGGCGATGTTAGGGAGGGCAGATTAGGGGTTAATACTATTTATTTTAGGGTTAGTGAGGCAGATTAGGGGTTAATAACTTTATTATAGTAGCGGTGCGGTCCGCTCGGCAGATTAGGGGTTAATAAGTGTAGGCAGGTGGAGGCAACGTTATGGGGGGCAGATTAGGGGTTAATAAACATAATATAGGGGTCGGCGGTGTTAGGGGCAGCAGATTAGGGGTACATAAGGATAATGTAAGTAGCGGCGGTGTACGGAGCGGCAGATTAGGGGTTAAAAATAATATGCAGGGGTCAGCGATAGCGGGGGCGGCAGATTAGGGGTTAATAAGTGTAAGGTTAGGGGTGTTTAGACTCGGGGTACATGTTAGAGTGTTAGGTGCAGACGTAGGAAGTGTTTCCCCATAGCAAACAATGGGGCTGCGTTAGGAGCTGAACGCGGCTTTTTTGCAGGTGTTAGGTTTTTTTTTCAGCTCAAACAGCCCCATTGTTTTCTATGGGGGAATCATGCACAAGCACGTTTTTGAGGCTGGCCGCGTCCCTAAGCAACTCTGGTATCGAGAGTTGGAGTGGCGTTAAAAATGCTCTACGCTCCTTTTTTGGAGCCTAACGCTGACATTATATGGACTCTCAATACCAGAGTTATTTTAAAGGTGCGGCCAGAAAAAAGCCGGCGTTAGCTACGCGGGTCGTTACAGACAAAACTCTAAATCTAGCCGTATGAAATCCCACAAGATTATGGTGAGATCACTGTAAAGCAAAGTGTGAACTCAGCATTGATTATGCTGATTGGCTGTTGGTTTTGTTTTTGTTTTGTGTTTGCTTGTTTGTTTGATTTTTGCACCATGCAGATAACAGTAAAAAGATTAGCTGAAGGATAACTGATAAAATTTTAAAATATTTAGTTAAACCTTTTTTAACTTAGAGGTGTTCATGTCATATTTTCTGGTCAACTTTCAAATGATTTTTGGTACTATCCCTTTAAGGGACTTATTTGTTCTTACATCAAGTACAACCAGGTCTGTTCAAAATTCAAAGAACCACTGACTTATAAGTGCAAGCTCTTGGTATTCTTAGTTGAAAGCTAAACCTAGATAGGCTCATATGCTAATTTCTAAGTCCTTGATGACCGCCTCATTTCTGAATACATTTGACAGTTTATCACAGCTAGAGGATGTTAGTTCATGTAGGTCGTATAGCTAAAATTGTGCTCATGCCCGTGGAGTTACTTGTGAGAGGGCACTGATTGGCTAAAATTCAAGTCTGTCAAAAGCACTGAGATAAGGGGGAAGTCTAAAGAGGCTTAGATACAAGGTAATCACAGAGGTTTATTAAAGAGCTGCCAGTCGTTTAGGGATTTGTGTCGCTCTCTGGGAACCTGTATCATTTGATACCCAAGTATACAACAATCACACTGAGTATCTATATGGATACATGGTATATACATTAATCTATATTTGTGATATAGTATATACTCTATATCCCCTTACCTTAGTTATTGTTTTTAATTGCACATCCCTTAATTTTATCTCCTGTTTTTTGCGTATTTAATAAAAGTTATATTTTAAGTATTGTAGCGATATCTCCAACCCATTTGATGATCATTTCAAGAAATAATACACAATGGCCTCTAGTTATCAACGTGTCTACTTTACCTGCCTTCGCCGGCCCAATATGCCCGCCTAAGCTCGCCTACCATCGCCGCCACGGACCTGAAAATGTTTGCCTAAGTTATCAAAAAATCTGTCAAAAAGCCGCGCACCAAGTACGGGGCGATGAGCAGCGGACTGTGAGAGTTATCACTTATCCGATCTCGCTGCTCTTCGGCTTTTTGACAGCTTTATTGACAAGCTGTCACTAAGCACCCCCACTAACTATACTGTTCTACCCCCTATACCGGTGCCCCCGGAGCCACCCACAACTAAATAAAGTTATTAACCCCTAAACCGCCGCTCCTAGACCCCGATCGGAACAGCCAATTGAATGCGAGCTCAATCTGATTGGCTAATTGGCGAGGTCTGGGATCGGCAGGATAGGGGTTAATAACTTTATTATAGGTGGCGACGGTATAGGGGGGGCAGGATAGGGGTTACTAGGTATAATGTAGGTGGCGGTGGCGGGATCCGGGAGCGGCGGTTTAGGGGTTAATCAGTTTATTAGAGTGTCGGTGGGCTCTGGGAGAGGCGGTTTAGGGGGTAATACATTTATTTAGTTGCGGCGGTGTAGGGGGGACAGATTAGGGGTGTTTAGACTTGGGGTACATGCTAGGGTGTTAGGTGTAGACAGCTCCCATAGGAATCAATGGAATGTCTGGCAGCAGCAAACATGAACTTTTGCTATGGTCAGACTCCCATTGATTCTTTTTTTTTTTTTTTTTTTTCTTCTTTCTCCTTTTTGTGTCGATTTTGTTTTATATAAATGAAAATTTGAGGAACACATTTGGGTTAACAGAAAAATAAAATATAGGAAAAATGTGAGACAAATTTGAAAACAAAATGATGTTTAATTTTCTTTGGATGTTTATATATGTTGTGTCCTAATGGAAAACAAAAGGCAATGTATGCCTTAAAATGACTAAGTCTCTGAACCATGATTGTATTATCATAAATGTGTCTCATTCAATAAAGAAATATAAAAAAAAAAGAAAAAAAAAAGACTCCCATTGATTCCTATTGGATCCGCCACCTCCAGGGCGGCGGTTTGAAAACCAGGTACGCTGGGCCGGAAAAGTGCCGAGCGTACCTGCTAGTTTTTTGATAACTAGCAAAAGTAGTCAGATTGTGCCAAACTTGTGTTCGGAACATCTGGAGTGACGTAAGAATTGATCTGTGTCGGACTGAGTCCGGCGGATCGAAGCTTACGTCACTAGATTCTACTTTTGCCGGTGTCTAGGGCTTGATAACTAAGGCGAATCAGCCTCGCCACAAATACGCTATGGAATTCCAGCGTATTTGAGGTTGACGGCTTGATAACTAGGGGCCTATGTGTTGAATATGTCCACAATGAGTGCTAAATGTGTATTCTAGAATGGCTACTATATCCATTCGAATTTGCTTTTGAAGTTTAAATAATACACAGCACCGTCCACCCTATCCTTTTGATATAGCATACAAGCTGATAAATTTATCTAGGGTGTAGTTATTTGTACTTAGTAGGTAGTGCCATTGAATTTCTCTTTTGTTTATTAAAGAGCATACAAGGTTATTGAGGTTTCTTAAAGAGCATACAAATCACTAGAGTGATCAGTTATTTGTAAAGAACTTAATGAAATATCCAAATATGAACAATAAACAAAAAATTAAAAAAATAAATAAAACATGTCTTAGTTTAAAGTAAAGAATTCACAGCTAGATCTAAAGAGACAGAGACATTTAGAACTTGGCCCCTAGTTATCAAGCCGTCAACCTCAAATACGCTGGAATTCTGCAGCGTATTTGTGTCAAGGCTGATTCACCTTAGTTATCAAGCCCTAGACACCGGCAAAAGTAGAATCTAGTGACGTAAGCTTCGATCCGCCGGACTCAGTCCGACACAGATCGATTCTTACGTCACTCCAGATGTTCCGCACACAAGTTCGGCACTATCTGACTACTTTTGCTAGTTATCAGAAAACTAGCAGGTACGCTCGGCACTTTTCCGGCCCAGCATACCTCGTTTTCAAACTGCCGCCCTGGAGGCGGCAGATCCCATAGGAATCAATGGGAGTTCAAACCCTCCCTGTAACCTGCTATATGATTTTTTTATATTTTTCTTTTTACCTTATTCCGGTTTCTTTTCCTCTTTTCTTCATTTTTATTTTAAGACATTTGTATAGTTTTAAAATTAAGGTTTATGAATATATACATTAGAAAATTTCATAGAATGTTTTGTTTCATAGGCAGGATAAAATTTATGTCTGTTCCCCTAGTAAAAACGAACTAGTAAAAACGAACTTAAATGTGATACTATTCAGCAACTGATAATGATCAACTCTTTAGAAAGTTTTATTGTTAAAAATATGCAGTTTCCTTGGATATTGTAAAAAATCTTTTTGATACATAGTGAAGGATCTTTCAGATAGTGGCAAATACAGAGTGACTGCCAGTAAGAAAAAGCACTACGGGGCAAACAATTAAATAATTAGTGAACTATCCAATCAGAGAGGTTTTGACTTTGAATAAATTAAAGCAAAGAGAGAAGGTATTTCATATCGCTTGAAAAAGGCTGCAGTAGCAGCTGAAACGCGTAGCGTTTAGAACTCTGCTTTTCCAATTCAATTTGACGACGGAGCCTGGGGAAACCATCTGTCCTGATATTAGAGTCACTGTTTTGACAGGTGACTGAAGATTGTGAAAGACCAACCTGATTGCAGCTTGAGCTCATTTCTGCCAGGCATGAGAAATACGCTTGTACAGACAAAGACACAGAGGACACATTGGAGCCTATGTGAATCCAGGATTATTTGTTTTTTCCCATAAACAAAACAAAATAAGTAAGACTCCGTTAAAACAATAAATTACATTGACTCTATTTTGATAAAACAGACTTTAAAGTAGCACTTACCGGTATCTGCTGAAGAATATTTGTAAGACTTAACACATTGAAGAAATTTAATGATTGGAAAAACTCTTTGCCTTCCCCTATTTTCAAAGTCATATGGATCCATTCATTCATCACTAATTTAATTGCACCAAAAGTGTTTTAGATACCTATATCTTTGAATAGTAGTAATCACATAAGATAGCCTGCCCTTTCAAGGATTGTTTTATATATTTCTAAAGTGTATTAACTTTTTATTGTTATCAATTTGAGAATATTATTTATCCAGTATTTATGAATTTATAAATATATTTATTTTTGAATCAGTGTTGGATATTGCTCGAATGGTTCCCTGTTGGTTACTGATGCAATATACTGACTCTTTTTAAAAAAAATAAGATATATTTAGAAATAAAATTTATTTTGAATTTTTTAAGATAATTAGATAGATTTATATTATTTAGTTTTTCTTAGACTGGCCAGTCTTTAAATGATTCATTTATTTATGTATGTATTTATATTTTAATATAATTGAGGGACATTTTATTGAATAAATATTATATTGATTTAACCATATCTTTGCATAGTCATTCATGAAGTTTTAAAATACATTTATTCATATTATTATATATTAAGGTTCGAATATATTTTAGAACTGTATAATCCACTTTTAGACTTTTCTATTTTCCCATTTAAAGGTTAATAGTCACAGGCGCAACCACGCTTTCTTTATTGTCTCCATAATCAATGGGAGTCTGACCATAGCGAAAGTTCAAGTTCGCTGCTGCCAGACATTAATAACTATTTAATAGCTACCTAGTTAAAATAAAGAGAAATTTACCTGAAATTTTTTTTTTTTTACCTAAGTTACAATTAAACCTTAACACTACACTATCATTAAATTAATTAAATAAATTAGCTACAAATAACTACAATTAAATTCAATTAAATAAACTAACTAAAGTACAAAAAATAAAAAAGCTAAGTTACAAAAAAATAAAAAAAATAAGTTACAAACATTTTAAAGAATTTACAACAATTTTAAGATACTTACACCTAATCTACGCCCCCTAATAAAATAATAAAGCCCCCCAAAATAAAAAAATTCCCTATTCTACATTAAAAACGTTACCAGCTCTATTACCTTACCAGCCTGCGGGGCATGCCCCAAAGAATTCAGCTCTTTTGCCTGTAAAAAAAAATACAACCCCCCCAACATTAAAACCCACCACCCACATACCCCTAATCTAACCCAAACCCCCCTTAAATAAACCTAACACTACCCCCCTGAAGATTATCCTACCTTAACCTGTCTTTAGCCAGCTGACCACCGATGGAACCGAAGAGGAACAGCCAAAAGAATGCGAGCTCAATCTGATTGGCTGATTGGAACAGCCAATCGGATTGAACTTCAATCTGATTGGCTGATTAAATCAGCCAATCAGATTTTTCCTACCTTAATTCCGATTGTCTGATAGAATCCTATCAGCCAATCGGAATTGAAGGGACGCCATCTTGGATGACGTCCCTTAAAGGAACCTTCATAAGTCGTTAGTCGTTGGGAAGAAGAGGATGGCTCCACGTCGGCTCGTCTGAAGATTGCTCCGTTCCGCTCCGGATGGATGAAGATTGAAGATGCCGCTTGGATGAAGACTTCAATCGGATGGAAGACCTCTTCAGCACCGCCTGGATGTTGACTTCAATCGGATGGAAGACATCTTCAGCGCCCCTTGGATGATGACTTCTGCCGCTCCGGATCTCCTCTTCGGTTCCATCGGTGGTCAGCTGGTTGAAGACGACTCAAGGTAGGATGATCTTCAGGGGGGTAGTGTTAGGTTTATTTAAGGGGGGATTGGGTTAGATTAGGGGTATGTAGGTGGTGGTTTTTAATGTTGGGGGGGTTGTATTTTTTTTTACAGGCAAAAGAGCTGAATTCTTTGGGGCATGCCCCGCAAAAGGCCCTTTTAAGGGCTGGTAAGGTAGTAGAGCTGGTAACTTTTTAATGTAGAATAGGTTAGGGCATTTTTTTATTTTGGGGGGCTTTGTTATTTTATTAGTGGGCTTAGATTAGGTGTAAGTAGCTTAAAATTTTCATAATATTTTTTAAATGTTTGTAAATTATTTTTTTTATTTTTTGTAACTTAGCTTTTTTTATTTTTTGCACTTTAGTTAGTTTATTTAATTGAATTTAATTGTAGTTATTTGTAGATAATTTATTTAATTAATTTAATGATAGTGTAGTGTTAGGTTTAATTGAAACTTAGGTTATGATTTATTTTACAGGTAATTTTGTATTTCTTTTAGCTAGGTAGTTATTAAATAGTTAATAACTATTTAATAACTATTCTAACTAGCTAAAATAAATACAAAGTTACCTGTAAAATAAATATAAATCCTAAAATAGCTACAATGTAATTATTAATTACATTGTAGCTACCTTAGGGTTTATTTTACAGGTAAGTATTTAGTTTTAAATAGGAATAATTTATTTAAGTATAGTGTAGTGTTAGGTGTAATTGTAACTTAGGCTAGTTTTTATTTTACAGGTAAATTTCTCTTTATTTTAACTAAGTAGCTATTAAATAGTTATTAACTATTTAATAGCTATTGTACCTAGTTAAAATAAATTGAAAGTTGCCTGTAAAATAAAAATAAATCCTAAGATAGCTACAATATAATTATTATTTATATTGTAGCTATATTAGGATTTATTTTAAAGTTAAGTATTTAGTTTTAAATAGGATTAATTTAGTTAATAAAAGAAATATTATTTAGATTTATTTAATTAATATTTAAGTTAGGGGGGTGTTAGGGTTAGTGTTAGACTTAGGTTTAGGGGTTAATAATTTTATTACAGTGGCGGCGGTGTAGGGGGTGCAGGATAGGGGTTAATAAATTTATTATAGGTGGCGACGGTGTAGGGGGAGGCAGATTAGGGGTTAATAAGTTTAATATAGGTTGCGGCGGTGTCCGGGAGCGGCGGTTTAGGGGTTAAACTATTTATTTAGTTGCCGCGAGGTCCGGGATCCGCAGGATAGGGGTTAATAATGTTATTATAGGTGGCGGCAGTATAGAGGGGGCAGAATAGGGGTTACTAGGTATAATGTAGGTGGCGGCGGTCTCCGGGAGCGGCGGTTTAGGGGTTAATACATTTATAAGAGTTGCGGCGGGATCTAGGAGTGGCGGTTTAGGGGTTAATAACTTTATTTAGTTGCGGGGGGCTCCGGGGGCGCCAGTATAGGGGGTAGAACAGTGTAGTTAGTGTGGGTGCTTAGTGACAGCTTGTCAATAAAGCTGTCAAAAAGCCGAAGAGCAGCAAGATCGGATGAGTGATAACTATCACAGTCCAGTCCGCTGCTCATCGCCCCGTACTTGGTGCGTGGCTTTTTGACAGATTTATTGATAACTTTGGCAAAATTTTTCAGGTCTGCGGCGGCGATGGTAGGCGAGCTTAGGCGGGTGTATTGGGCCGGCGAAGGCAGGTAAAGTAGACGCGTTAATAACTAGAGGCCCAAGTATGCTATTAGACCAAACACTTTCTGAATAACACAAGGGCACTTTTGGACCTCCACTTCCTATTAAGTTATTTTGGGAACAGAAAGTACTATAATCAAAAAGGAGACCACTCTTGGGTTGCAAGCTGAAAACCTCAGTTTTATAAATATAATTATGTACCAAGTGGGTAAGATCAACAAATGTGCAAACTGTACACTCTTTAATATGTCTAAAAATAGACTGACAGTGCAGTGACTAAATATCTTCATTTCTACAACCAGCTACTTTAATATATAGGGAAAATAAATATTTAAAATAAAAACCTCAGCCTTCAACTTATAACTGTGGAGTACAAAAGATTAGCCTTATTTCTGTGTTAACAGGAATATACGATCTACTAAAAATAATCCCACTAGAAAATAAAGTGGATATGAGATAGATATATACTTGCTATGCTATTTTAATGCTTTAAAGGGACATGAAACCTACATTTTTTCTTTCATGATTTAGAAAGAGCGTGCAGTTTTAAACAACTTTCTAATTTACTTCTATTATCTAATTTGCTTCCTTCTCTTTGATATTCTTAGCTGAAAAGCATATCTAAATAGGCTCAGTAGCTGCTGATTGATTGCTGCACATAGATGCTTCCTGTGATTGGCTCTCCCATGTGCATTGCTCTTTCTTCAACAAAGGATATCTAAAAAATGAAGCAAATTAGATAATAGAAGTAAATTGGGAAGTTGTTTAAAATTGTATTCTCTATCTGAATCATGAAAGAAAAAATTGTGTTTAGTGTCCCTTTAATATTTCAGCATCTTTTTTATTTAATATAAAACACCTTTAAGCTAAGATTTCCTGTAATACAAAAGTTATCAGTAGTTAGGTGTACTCCATCGGTCCCGGCCGCTGACAGAGGCGCAACCACCAATATTTACAGGAGAAATATAAGACCTTATACATTTTGATATAAATTAGCATAAGAAATAGGCATATTATAGCATAAAAACAGAAACTGTTTTTACTAGGCTAATTAGGAACTGAGATAGCCAAGTTTATTTGAGGTTTCTCATAATAGAACCTTAGCATACGTTAATAAGTAATTTAAGAAAAGATACAATAACAACCACAAATATATGTCCTAAAATATAAAAGGATAAACATTGCATCTATTCATATAAATATCTAGTGACTATTATAGATAAATAGCATATGGGCATTTTAACTCAGAAACTGCATGAAGGGTATTCCAATATATAATATTATAGCTCTTCAACAGTATTATAATCTCTAAACAGAAGATCTTGCAACTAAGTAATGTATATGTCCCCAGAGAAAACATACGGCTAGATTACGAGTTTTTGTCGGTAAGGCTGTGCGGTGCTAACGCTCCTTTTTTTCTTACCGCTCCCAAAAGCCAACGCTGGTATTACGAGTTTTTTGCAAGCCGGCGTTAGCCTCAGAAAAGTGAGCATTGAGCAAAATTTAGCTCCACATCTCACCTCAATACCAGTGCTGCTTACGGTAGTGGTAAGCTGGCAAAACGTGCTCGTGCAAAAAAGCAGCGTTCAGCTCCTAACGCAGCCCCATTGTTTCCTATGGGAAAGAAAATTTACGTCTGCACCTAACACCCTAACATGAACCCCGAATCTAAACACCCCTATCCTTACACTTATTAACCCCTAATCTGCCGCCACAGCTATCGCTGACAACTACATTATATTATTAACCCTTAATCTGCCGCTCCGGACACCGCCGCCACCTATATTATACTTATGAACCCCTAATCTACTGCCCCCAACATCGCCGACACCTACATTATATTTGTTAACCCCTAATCTGCTCCCCCCAATGTTGCCACAACTATATTACATTTATTAACCCCTAATCTTCCGACCCCAACGTCGCCGCTACTATAATACATTTATTAACCCCTAAACCTAAGTCTAACCCTAAGTATAACCCCCCTAACTTAAATATAATTTAAATTAAACTAAATAAATTTTACATAATTAAATAAATTAATCCTATTTAAAACTAAATACTTACCGATAAAATAAACCCTAAGCTAGCTACAATATAACTAAAAGTTACATTGTAGCTATCTTAGGATTTATATTTTTTTATTTATTTATTATTTATAAAACCTAACACTACCCCTTTGAAGATCACCCTACCTTGAGCCGTCTTCACCCAGCCGGGCACAAGTGGACCTCCAGAGGGGCAGAACTCTTCATTCAGGCGGCATCTTCTATCTTCTTACATCCGGAGCGGGTCCATCTTGAAGACATCCGACGTGGAGCATCCTTTTCCTTCTTGATCCGACGACTGAATGAAGGTTCCTTTAAGTGGAACAAGATGGCATCCCTTGAATTCCGATTGGCTGATAGAATCCTATCAGCCAATCGGAATTAAGGTAGGAAAAATCCTATTGGCTGATGGAATCAGCCAATAGGATTGACCTTGCATTCTATTGGCTGATTGGAACAGCCAATAGAATGCAAGCTCAATCCTATTGGCTGATTGGATCAGCCAATCGCATTGAACTTCAATCCTATTGGCTGATTGCATCAGCCAATAGGATTTTTCCTACCTTAATTCCGATTGGCTGATAGGATCAGCCAATCGGAATTGAAGGGACACCATCTTGGATGACGTCACTTAAAGGAACCTTCATTCAGTTGTCGGATCAAGAAGGAAGAGGATGCACCGCGTCGGATGTCTTCAAGATGGACCCGCTCCGATCCGGATGGAAGAAGATAGAAGATGCCGCCTGGATGAAGAGTTCTGCCAGTCTGGATGTCCTCTTCTGCCCACATCGGATGAAGACTTCTGCCCCTCTGGAGGTCCACTTGTGCCCGACTGGGTGAAGACGGCTCAAGGTAGGGTGATCTTCAAGGGGGTAGTGTTAGGTTTTTTAAGGGGGGATTGGGTGGGTTTTAGAGTAGGGTTGGGTGTGTGGGTGGTGGGTTTTAATGTTGGGGGGGTATTGTATTTTTTTTTACAGGTAAAAGAGCTGATTACTTTGGGGCAATGCCCCGCAAAAGGCCCTTTTAAGGGCTATTTGTAATTTATTATAGGGTAGGGAATTTTATTATTTTGGGGGCTTTTTATTTTAGTAGGGGGATTAGATTAGGTGTAATTAGTTTAAAATTCTTGTAATTCTTTTTTATTTTCTGTAATTTAGTGTTTGCTTTTTTCATAATTTAGTTTATTTTATTTAATTGCAATTAATTGTAGGTAGTTTAGGTAATTAGTTTAATTATAGTGTAGTGTTAGGTGTAATTGTAACTTAGGTTAGGGTTTATTTTACAGGTAATTTTGTACTTATTTTAGCTAGGTAGTTATTAAATAGTTATTAACTATTTAATAACTATTGTACCTAGTTAAAATAAATACAAAGTTGCCTGTAAAATAAATATAAACCCTAAGCTAGCTACAATGTAACTATTAGTTATATTGTAGCTAGCTTAGGGTTTATTTTATCGGTAAGTATTTAGTTTTAAATAGGATTAATTTATTTAATAGTAGTAAATTTATTTTGTTTTATTTAAATTATATTTAAGTTAGGGGGTGTTGGGGTTAGACTTAGGTTTAGGGGTTAATAAATTTAATATAGTAGCAGCGACGTTGGTGGCGGCAGATTAGGGGTTAATAAATTTAGGTAGGTGTCAGCGATGTTAGGGATGGCAGATTAGGGGTTAATAAAATTTTACTAGTGTTTGCGATGCGGGAGTGTGGCGGTTTAGGGGTTAATAAATTTATTAAAGTGGCGGTGATGTCCGGTCGGCAGATAAGGGGTTAAATAATTTTATTATAGTGTTTGCGATGTGTGGGGGGCCTCGGTTTAGGGGTTAATAGGTAGTTTTTGGGTGTTAGTGTACTTTGTAGCACTTTAGTTAAGAGCTTTATGTTACGGCGTTAGCCCATAAACTCTTAACTACTGACTTTAAAATGCGGTAGGAGTCTTGGAGGTAGAGGGTGTACCGCTCACTTTTTAAAGCGATCATAATACCGGCGTTAGGCAAATCCCATTAAAAAGAGTGGATACGCAATTCACGTAAGAGGATTTGCGGTATCCTAAAATCGCGGAAAAAAAGTGAGCAGTATACCCTTTCCTGCCTGACTCGTAATACCAGCGGGCGTTAAAAAGCAGCGTTAGGACCCCTTAACGCTGCTGCTTTTTAAGGCTAACGCAAGACTCGTAATCTAGCCGTATGTGATTTGAAATAACAATCAATATACTAAGTAGTAGTCCCGGTCTAGGCAAAAAGAATATGCACATGTAGACAGAACCGGGATCAAGGACACAGCATTAACCCACACTGAACCTTTGCAGCAGCAAAGCATTCTTTATGAATAAGTCACTATCCTGTGGTGTACGCCAGTGGCAATCAGGTGAACCAGAATAATGAACAGAAAGAAACTAGGATGCCTGCTGATGAGAAAAACAATTCATTAGCCATCTCGGTTGGGCCTTTAGCCTGTTTAATTTGTTTGATTTCCCACTTGTGCACATAATAGTCTCTTTTCTGCCATGAAGAATAATGCTCAACTGAATACCGGGGAGTCCAGCAAGCTCATCAGAGGCACTCTTTAAGATCTCAGGTTCTATTCTACTGCATGCCTCATCCTCAACAGACACCTCGGTCTCCAAGTCAAGGGAAGATAGACAGATTCAGCTGAGTAACTTCTGTCTCAACCACAATATCTGCAACTTCTGGGACTCTTCGCCTAGTTTTTCCTCACCACATGTGCTATCAGCGGTTGGAAGTGTTGCTACATGCTGAGTCCCCACCAGCTACTCAAACTTCGAAGTACAAATTTAAAAAAAAAACTAACACTACGAAAAAAATTAAAAATTCTAAAATTACAAAAAATAATAAACACTAAATTACAAAAAATAAAAAACACTAAGCTTACAAAAATAATGCATTAAATTATCAAAAATAAAAACAATTACACCTAATCCAAAAGTCCAATAAAAATAAAAAAGCCCCCCAAAATAAAAACACCCCCTTAAAAGGGCTCTTTTACCTGTACAAAAATACAAAGTCCCCACAACAGTAAAACCCACCACCAAACCAGCTGGCGACACCTTCATCCATCTCAGAGAAACGTCTTCTATCTTCATTCCAGCGCCGCACAACAGAGCCATCCTGAAAGCCGATGCCATCCTGCGCAGAGCATCCTCTTTATGCAGTCACCGCCGTGCACTCAAGTTGAATGCAAGGTAGCCATTTCAAAATGGCATAGCTTGCATTCCTATTGGCTGATTTGATTCTTCAAATTTAAATCAGCCAATAGGATAAGAGCTTCTTAAATCCCATTGGCTGTTCAAAACAGCCAATAGGATGAGAGTTTCTGAAATCCTATTGGCTGATCAAAACAGCCAATAGGATGAGAGCTACTTAAATCCTATTGGCTGTTCAAATCAGCCAATAGGATATCAGTAGCTCTCATCCTATTGAGTGATTTGAATTTGAAGAATCAAATCAGACAATAGAAATGCAAGGTACGCCATTTTGAACAAACGACTTCTGCCTCCAGGCTGCAATAACCTTCTTTCTTTTCCAGAATAAAAAATAAATGAGCATCCAAAGGGGGTATGCAAAAAAATACAAATTTATTGTGATGCAAGACACATTAAAAACAAAAGTTAGAGCCTCAGCCCAACAAATGAAACATGAAGGGGTCAGTGGTCACAGGACGGCTAAAAACTTGTTCACTGCTGGAGTTTAGCCGCCACTAGGACCTCTATTTAAAGGAACAACACTTAGCATTAAAATTAACAATTAACCCTTTCAAGTCCTAATTCAACCTGTGCAACTAAGTTAAAACAGTTAAGATGTAAACTTTTATAATAGTGTATTATATGAGCTTTATTTATCTCAGACTGTCATTGGAATAATTGTGTCATAGTTTACTCTAATTTTACTTATGTATAAAAAATAATGATTTAAACATATTCCTATTCTTATATAATAATAACCTTAAGAATTGGCTAGAACTCACAATGTATTTTAACTTATACTTTTTGTTTAACTGAATTTATTATAGAATCAATTTGTGATATGGATTTTAAGCTGTCTCCTCCTTATCCCTTAACTATCTTTCAAATGAATAAGTTTACATCGCTTTCTTTATTGATTCCTAAGGGGATTCTGGTGTTAAGCAAAAAAATCCATTGGGCCTCCTTATTATCTAGTTTCTGTATCCTATCCCCTCCTCTTTTTTGTGCGGGGACGTGATCAATAGCCTGGATGGACATAAGGGATGCATCTCCCAAGTGCATAGACTTAAAGTGTCTAGAGACTGGTGTAAATATGTCAGGGTCTTCAATGTCTCTAACATGTTCTAGTGCTCTATCCCTAAGGAGGCATTTTGTTTTACCTACATATTGAATTTGGCACCCCCTAAAGGTGAGTAAGTATATGACATGGTTAGATTTACAGTTCAAATTATGTCTAATATCATATATTAGTTTTGTTACAGTGAAAGAAAAGTGACTTCCCTCAACTACATGATTGCATGTTTTACATTGTTGGGCTCTACACTTGAAAAAGCCCAGTCTATTAGGTAACCAAGTACGTGGATTGGCCTTGGATAAATCAGAGGGCGCTACCATGTTGCCTATCGTTCTGCCTTTCCTAGCTACAAATCTACAGCCCTCAGTTGCTACTTTTTCTAGACTCGTGTCATTTGCTAAGATTGGAAGACATTCCTTTATAATGTCACAGATTTTTCGATATTCTAGACTAAAGGGGGCACTAAATACAAGTTTACCCTCTTTTTTAAGTCTTGTTTACTATACGCTTTTTTGTATTTTAGTAAATTATCGCGTGGGATTTTATCTACTACCTTCTTAGTTTTTTTTAGCAAATGTTTGGGGTAACCTCTTGTTAACAGTCTTTCTTTCAATATTTTACATTGTACCTCATATGTTTGACTGTCTGAGCACACTCTCTTAGTTCTAATATACTGTCCTTTAGAGATAGCTTTTTTCACATGTCCTGGATGACTAGATCTATAATTTAAAATATTGTTGCCTCCCGTAGGTTTTCTAGACAGTGTTGTAGTTACTTTGTGTAGTGATACATCTGCTGTTAACTCCAAATCTAGGAACACTATTTTGTTTGTATTAAACTCTGATGTAAAAAGTTATTGTTGTTTGTATTAATGTACTTTATACATTTATCAACTGACACCATGTCCCCCTCCCACACCACCAGCAGGTCATCAATATATCTTCCATAATAAATAATATGTTTCTTAAGGGGGTTGCCATCTTCATAGACATGGGTGGTTTCCCACCAACCCATAAATAGGTTGGCGTACGAGGGGGCAAACTTAGCCCCATCACCGTCCCACGTCTCTGTAGATAGCAACCCCCCTCAAACAAAAAATAATTGTGAGTTAAAAGGAATTCAAATGCTGTTAGAAGAAAATGTATGATATCCTCCGAATAATTAGAAATTTTTTTTAGAAAAAATTCCAAAGCTTCAACCCCCTGGTGGTGTGGGATGGATGTGTATAGGGCTGTGACATCTATTGTCATAAGGCAATAAGTGTCCTTCCAGTAAAAATCTCTCATTTGATTGAGTACCTGTGTTGAGTCACATATATAACTCGCCATTTTGAAACGGCTACCTTGAATTGAAGCTTTAGTCTACAGGGGTGACCATATGAAGAGAACGCTCTGTGCTGGATGTCTTTGCCGCTCCGAAGGGATGAAGATAGAAGACGCCCCCGTGATGGATGAAGATGTGAGTTGATATTCTGGGGTTAGTGGTAGGTATTTTTTTATTTTTTTGGTGTGGGTTTTTTTTTTCAGATTAAGGCTTGGGCAATTTGAAAAAGAGCTAAATGCCCTTTTAAGGGCAATGAAAAAGATCTGAATGCCATTTTAAGGGCAATGCCCATACAAATGCCCCTTTAGGGACCATGGGTAACTTAGTTTTTTTTTAGAGTTAGTTTTTTTTATTTTGGGGGGTTGGTTGGGTGGTGGGTTTTACTGTTGGGGGTAATTTGCATTTATTTATAGGTAAAATAGCTGTTTAACTTATGACAATGCCCTACAAAATGCCATTTTAAGGGTTATTGGTAGTTTATTGTAGGCTGGGGGGTGTTTTATTTTTATAGGGCTATTAGATTAGGTGTCATAGTTTTTATTTTTGATGATCGTATTTTTTGTAAGCTTAGGGTTTTTTATTTTTCGTAATTTAGAGTTTTTTAATTTTTTTTCGGAGTGTTAGGTAATTTTAAATTTTTAATTTAGATTTTTTAATTGGTAGTATTTTTTTATTTTATTAGAATAGTTATGTTAGGTTAGTGGCGGCGATGTGGAAGGCCGGCGGTTTAGGGGTTAATAGGTTTATTTAGTGGCGGCTATGTGGGAGGCCAGAGGTTTAGGGGTTAATAAGTTTATTTAGTGGTGGCTATGTGGGAGGCAGGAGATTTAGGGGTTAATAATTTTATTATAGTGGCAGCAATGTCGGGGAACGGCGGAATAGGTGTTAATAAATGTATTATAGTGGCGGCGATGTCGAGGAGTGACGGAATAGGGGTTAATAACCTTTATTAGTGTCATGATGTTGGGAAAAGCAGATTAGGGGTCAATAACTTTATTTAGGTGTCGGCAATGTCGGGGGCAGCAGATTAGGGGTGTTTAGACTTGGTGTTTATGTTAGGGTGATAGGTTTAAACTTAACTTTTTTCCCCATAGAGATCAATAGGGCTGCGTTACAGTGATTTTTCATTCCGCACTTCAGGTGTTAGGTTTTTTCTAACACTTTCTCCCCATTGATGTCTATGGGGGAAAGTGTGCACGAGCATGTCAAAGTAGCCCTTGGATTTTGTGCGGTATGGAGCTTAATGCCACTATATTGCATGCACAAGGAGGCTTTTCAGTAACTCGTAATGGCAGCATTATAGAGAGTGAAATATCGCAACTTTTTTGGAGTTAGTTTTGCACCCTGTTTATCGCAAAACTCGTAATCTTGGTGATTGTGAGATACAATCTGCTTAAGGGTGTAGCTAAATCACTCTCCTCACATAAACTATGAATTAATTCCAACAACTAACAACCATACATTGTTGCATTTTGTATCTCTAAACATAGTTATTCTTCTTGGAGCTTAAAATATTGTTTTCCTATGTTAAAAACATTATATTGCTAAGCATAACCTACATGTAACATAGCATCTACAACATCTACTAGAGAAAGCCAGTAGAGGGAAGCACTACATATTGTTCAGGTTCAGAGCCTTTATCACCTTTAGAATTACACTATCCCTCCTGAATTTTTTACTTATATTGGGTATTCATACCTTATCTTATACACAAATTTAGGAGGAATGGTTTCTAGCAACAATATGATTATCATGGCAGAAATTAACAATCCCACAGGGGTATTAGACATTGATAGAAGAAAGCAAATAATGAAAGTAGTATTAAAAGATGACTTCCTTACAACAGATAATGTAGTAGAAGGGGATTTAACAACTATTTTCTCTAATTTAGAGAATAAATATTATAAGGAAACACATTTTTGGTGGGACATTGAGTTCTTAGAGCTATATATTAATAAAAACAAGGTTCCCAGAGGACTTAGGATGAATAAGTATCCATCATTTGCAATACACATTCCTTAATTCATGGAAGAATGGAATGAGAACCTTGCTAACTGTTCCATTATTTTCATGAAACAATTACTGAAACATAAAAAAGAAGAAAGGGATAATCTTCTAGTGCAAATTGATGCAATACTTACCAACCTTAAGCCCTTTGGAAATACTAAAAAATATACGGATTACAAGACACAATTAGATACCACTATGCAGGAATTAGACTCAACACTATCTGAAAGGAAGGTGAGCAAATACCAAAGGGATACAAAGGATTATGCATTGGATATAGTTTACTCCTGGCAGAAGACTAGGCCTAATAGGCAAAGCAAACCCAACAAACAAGAAAATAAACTAGATAAAAATAAAAATAAAAACAAGAATAAGAGAAAAGGCAGGTTCCAGCATACATCGAATCCCAAAAGAGTAACGTTCTTGAGCATAGATACAGCTAATATAGCCCTTACTTCAGCAATAGAAGACACAAATGCACAAACCTCAAAGTCTAGTGAAGAAATAGGCAGCCCATGTATATCACAAGTGAGAACTAGACTGACTACACTAGTTCAAACACCAATAGTGATCAGTACTCCAAAAAAGGACCAAACTCTGCGCTACCCAAGCAGAATAAAAAAGCTGACCTTAAAGAAATAGAATCAGTCAACAACTTATCTGATACACTTTTCACACATTCACAAATATCTTTATTAAATTGAGGCTTATCCTTTGCGCCCACTACTAATTTTGATTTATTTTCCACAATTTGGATGTTAATGCACTTGTTCGTAAGATTACCTTAAAAAAGCACTTTAGTATTTTAGAGACCACAGATAACTTAAGTATAGACACTGTAGGAGGGTATATTAAATTACCACTATGCTCCATAGGATTGGGATTTTCGGACCAATGTGACTTGAATGTTCTACTTACATTACAAGCACCAACACTAAGAATAGAAAGAAATACATATACAATACCCATTTTTTAAACCACTTTACATCCTAAACCTCACTTCTATCTGATACATAGTAGAAGTGATTCTATTGAGATGTTTTAAAACCTGATTGAACAAGATATAGTAGCACTACATTCTTCATTAATAGAAGGAGGCACACCAAACAAATATAAATAGAATTTGAATAGTAATGAAAGGAAAGCACTTCAACAACTGATTGACAAACAAAACCTAGTCCTTATCCCAGCTGACAAAGGGGGAGAAATTGTTGCACTAAATAAAATTGACCATAGATATGAGGTGCTTTCCCAACTAACTGATACAAAAATATACTTGAAATTAACATACAATCTCACAGAAAAATATATAAAAAAAGCTAGATAGCCTACTTGATACGGCAACAGAAAAAGGCTTGCTATCACAGGAACTAGCAGATTTTTACCTTCCTTACTATCCCACCATACTCACCTTTTGCATAGTCCCTAAGATTCATAAGACCTTGCTTAATCCACCTGGCAGGCCGTTAGTGGCCAGCAGAGGGTCACTATGTGAAAGAGTGGGAGATTGGTTGGACAATATTCTCCAACCTATAGTTAAGTCCTTACCAGGATACATCCAAGATAACACACATATTATTCAACAACTGAGCCAAACAAAATGGTATAGCAACTATAAATGGCTTACAATAGATGTATCCTCTTTGTATTCTAGTATACCTCATGAGGAAGGGTTAAATGCACTTAAGTACATGATTAAACAATATTCCAGTTTCCCTGACAAATTCATAACCTTTCTTGTATATTTAACACGATTTTTGCTCACCCATAACTACTTTGTCTTCGAGGACCACTATTATCTCCAACAATGTGGTACGGCGATGGGGGCTAAATTTGACCCCTCGTATGCCAATTTATACATGGGATACTTTGAAACCCTATATGTGGTGGTCGTCTGGCCCTTGAGGTCAAAGTGGTTATGTATGGTTAATTAATCAACAATCTAATTCACATTTATAAACAAGACAGTAGCCCATCAGTAGAAGATATTAACAGCAATGAGCTCAATCTTGATTTCACATCTAAGATAAGTGATACATCAATAGACCATGAACAAGAGACTAGTATTTACAGAAAACCTTTAGCTAGAAATACCATCCTAAGGGCAGATTCCTGCCATGCCCCACATATTAGAAAAGGCATTCCTAAGGGTCAATATAATTTGGAGAAACTGTACCACTCTAATGTTATACAGGAAACAAGCTGAGGAGCTAACAGAAAGACTAATAGCCAGAGGTTATAATAGAAATTTACTTCATAACATCAAACTACAACTCTCCTTAATGACACCATAAAAAAAAACTAAGAATAGCAGAATTATACACTCAGACACTAAAAAGAGACACAACACACACACACACACACACACACACACATATATATATATATATATATATATATATATATATATATTTCATAACAAAATATAGCAATCAATTCTTTTCTATCTCAAGCATCAGCAGAAAATATATACCCGTTCTCAATGGAGATGTCCCCTTGAGAAACAAATAAGAAAATGGTATAAAATATGTAGCAAAAAGAGCAGCTACTATACGCGACATGGTTACCAAAAAATTCCATAAAAAGGAAATCACTACTAATAATTGTTTTATCATCCACCAAGGGAAGTTCTAAATATGGACGAATCCCGTGTAAAAGTTGCTCATATACTAAGACAAATCTGACTTTCACTTCTACACAAACAAATAACACAGATCAGATAAAACAGAGAATAGATTGTATATCCACAAATACGTAATCTGTTTAATAACATGCTAGTTTTGGTTAAAACAGTATGTGGGAATTACAACCCGTCCTCTAAAAGATAGAATTAGAAAGCATTTAAACTCAATTTAAGAAGACACACCCAGAACACCAGTTGCAAAACATTTTCACTTACACAAACAAGGCATATCTAATTTTTCCTTTATGGCTATCGAAGAAATAGAAAAAAATCCACTGGGAGGAGATCGATTAAAAAAGCTTCTGAAAAAAAGAGGTATACTGGATTTTCATACTAGAAACCAGAACCCCCAAAGGAATGAACAGTAGATATGATGTCAATCTATCTATATATATATATATATATATATATATATATATATATATATATATATATATATATATATATATATATATATATATATTAGTTCTAATATTCATACTGGGCACTTACTTATACCAGATTTCAAATAGTACTGGTTTTGAATAGTTTTGACAAACATGTTTCTATATGCTGACACTTCAAACCTGCATAGACAAGAGAAATCTGTGATCCCTATTTACCTATGTTATCAAAGTATAGACTATTAGGCTTCTAATCTTGAAGTATTACGACAAAAATATAGCCATAGTAATCACTTATATAGAAAAAGCAAAGACTAATCCATCCAAATAAGCATGAAAAAGTAACAATAAGCTAAACAAAGCTTAAATAACAAGAATATAACAATGAATAGACATCATTTATCCAGTGACTAACACATGTATAGTCAGCTGTATTAACTTACGGCTAGATTTAGAGTTTTGTCGATAACGACCCGCGTAGCTAACACTGGCTTTTTTTTCCCCACACCTTTTAAATAGCGCTGGTATTTAGAGTTCACAGAAGGGCTGCTTTCAGCTTCAAAAAGGGAGCGTAGAGCATAATTTACCGCCACTGCAACTCTCAATACCAGCGGTGCTTACGGACGCGGCCAGCTTCAAAAACGTGCTCTTGCACAATTCCCCCATAGGAAACAATGGGGCAGTTTGAGCTGAAAAAAACCTAACACCTGCAAAAAAGCAGCGTTCAGAGCCTAACGCAGCCCCATTGTTTCCTATGGGGAAACACTTCCTAAGTTTGCACCTAACACCCTAACATGTACCCTAAGTCTAAATACCCCTAACCTTACACTTATTAACCCCTATCGCTGACACCTGCATATTTTTTTAACCCCTAATCTGTCGCTCCATACACCGCTGCAACCTACGTATCCCTATGTACCCCTAATCTGCTGCCCCTAACACCGCCGACCCCTATATTATATTTATTAACCCCTAATCTGCCGCCCCCAACGTCGCCTCCACCTACCTACAATTATTAACCACTAATCTGCTGACCGGACCTCACCGCTACTATAATAAATTTATTAACTCCTAAAGCTAAGTCTACCCCTAACACTAACACCCCCCCTAAGTTAAATATAATTTAAATCTAACAAAATAAATTAACTCTTATTAAATAAATTATTCCTATTAAAAGCTAAATACTTACCTGTAAAATAAACCCTAATATAGCTACAATATAAATTATAATTATATTGTAGCTATTTTAGGATTAATATTTATTTTACAGGCAACTTTGTATTTATTTTAACCAGGTACAATAGCTATTAAATAAAAAATAATTACAAAATTACCTGTAAAATAAATCCTAACCTAAGTTACAATTAAACCTAACACTATACTATCATTAAATTAATTAAATAAAATACCTACAATTACCTACAATTAAACCTAACACTACACTATCAATAAATTAATTAAATAAAATACCTACAAATAAATACAATTAAATAAACTAATTAAAGTACAAAAAATAAAAAAGAACTAAGTTACAAAAAATAAAAAAATATTTACAAACATTAGAAAAATATTACAACAATTTTAAGCTAATTACACCTACTCTAAGCCCCCTAATAAAATAACAAAGCCCCCCAAAATAAAAAAATGCCCTACCCTATTCTAAAATAAAAATAGAAAAGCTCTTTTACCTTACCAGCCCTTAAAATGGCCTTTTGCGGGGCAAGCCCCAAAGAATTCAGCTCTTTTGCCTGGAAAAAAAAACATACAATACCCACCCCCAACATTACAACCCACCATCCACATACCCCTAATCTAACCCAAACCCCCCTTAAATAAACCTAACACTAAGCCCCTGAAGATCTTCCTACCTTATCTTCACCACACCGGGTATCACCGATCCGTCCAGGCTCCGGTGTCTTGATCCAAGCCCAAGCTGGGGCTGAAGACGTCCATCCTCCGGCTGAAGTCTTGATCCAAGCCCAAGCAGGGGCTGAAGACGTCCATCCTCCTGCTGAAGTCTTGATCCAAGCGGCGGCTGAAGAAGTCCATCATTGGGCAGAAGTCTTCATCCTATCCGGGCAGAAGAGGACATCCGGACCTGCAAACATCTTCATCCAAGCGGCATCTTCTATCTTCTTCCATCCGACGACGAGCGGCTCCATCTTCAAGACCTCCAGCGCGGATCCTTCCTCTTCTTCCGACGACTAGACGACGAATGATGGTTCCTTTAAGGGACGTCATCCAAGATGGCGTCCCTCGAATTCTGATTTGCTGATAGGATTCTATCAGCCAATTGGAATAAAGGTAGGAAAATTCTGATTGGCTGATGGAATCAGCCAATCAGATTCAAGTTCAATCCGATTGGCTGATCCAATCAGCCAATCAGATTGAGCTCGCATTCTATTGGCTGTTCAGATCAGCCAATAGAATGCGAGCTCAATCTGATTGGCTGATTGGATCAGCCAATCGGATTGAACTTGAATCTGATTAGTGGCGGCGATGTGGGGGGGCCTCGGTTTAGGGGTACATAGGTAGTTTATGGGTGTTAGTGTACTTTAGAGCACAGTAGTTAAGAGCTTTATGAACCAGCGTTAGCCCAGAAAGCTCTTAACTCCTGGCTTTTTGCTGCGGCTGGAGTTTTGTCGTTAGATTTCTAACGCTCACTTCAGCCACGACTCTAAATACCGGCATTAGAAAGATCCCATTGAAAAGATAGGATACGCAAATGGCGTAGGGGGATCTGCGGTATGGAAAAGTCGTGGCTGGAAAGTGAGCGTTAGACCCTTTCCTGACTGACTCTAAATACCAGTGGTAGCCCAAAACCAGCGTTAGGAGCCTCTAACGCTGGTTTTGACGGCTAACGCCAAACTCTAAATCTAGGCAATAGCCTTTTAACCTAGGATTAGACTACTTTCATTTCCCCTTATACTAAGCAGAGTTAGATATTTTTGAGAGTTAAGAGGTTCTCTCATGCATATAGGAGTATATATATATATATATATATATATATATATATATATATATATATATATATATTTATATATATATATATATATATATATATATATAAAATTCCATCTTTTTCCCTTACCTACTTTCTCTCTTTCTTGATGTCCAATATTGGTTTTAATGTTGATGATAATATGTTGATTTATGTTTATATCTTTTGTTCTATTTTTTTTTTGTCACTTTTATCTTTTTTCCAATTTCCCCATTTTTTTTATTTCTTTAGTGGTGTTCTTTTTTCATATACTAAAAAAAAAGAAAGAAACCAACTAATAATTCTTTTGTCATCAAAATACACTTACTGTAAAGATTGATGGAGCTCTTTCATCTATAATTGATCATTTAAGTTGTTACTATTGCTCATCATCAAAATGATTATTGTATTTTATCTCTATTTCCTCTCCTCCACTGGATTATATATATTTTCTCACACAATCAGGAAAAAGTTTTAATAACTAGTAATTCTATTAAAGCACATTTTAATAAATCAATTAGATTTGCTCAGCAGTCCCTTTATCACAAGTTTACTAATTAACACCGCTTGATTATTAGTTTGCACACCCTATTTAAGGTTCCAGTGCAGGAGAGGACATTGTCTCTGATGAAGTGCATATACGAATGCGCAAAATGCGTCAGGCAAAAGGGTGCACCTTACTGACAATTACAGGCTCTACTACAATAAACTTTTGGGATTAACCAGTTCTTGGACTCTTTGCCTCGTTTTTCCTCACCACATGTATTAAGTTACTGTGGCTGGTGAAATTAGTTTTTGAATCTGTAACATGCTGCTCTAACTTAGTAAAGTATTCTATTAAAAGTGCAGAAATAGACACTAATATGTGGGTCTCTGGGGACTCCATAGCGATTAATTATTTGTATAGATTTTGCAAACAGTTTCTCCAGTTTGAAGGTAAAGGTGCTCCCACTTGGTACAGTTAGTAGCCCTGATTCTACCACTCACCCTAGGGTACAGGAGGGGACCACAAGGTTTTGCATACAGACCGCCGCCTAGGGCATCTGCAGTCCGGGCTGAGTTTATTGTAAAACTATAAAAATTTGTGTCTTTTCTGCGTTTTTTTATGTCTCTTTAAAATATTCCATTTCCAATGAGAATTATTCTTTCTTACATATTTTTAACATTCTTAAGAGAATAACCTTTCCTTTTGCCAAATAATCTGTTGAGAATTTTTTGTCTTAAAATAGTAACGTGGGGGTCTATTTATATATGTGCGGACAGACATGACCCGCTATAGCGAACCATGTCCGTCGCACATTGATAAATGTCGACAGCACACGCTGGTGCAATACCGCCCCCTGCAGATTCGCGGCCAATTGGCTGCTAGCAGGGGTGTCAATCAGCCCGATGGTACATGATCGGGCGGATTGCTATACACCGCCTCAGAGGCAGTGTATGAGTTTAGGAGCAGCGGTCTTAAGACCGCTGCTTCTTAACTCCTGTTTCCGGAAAGCCTGAAGGCTCGCTCGGAAACAAGGGGAACAGGGGCCATTCTGCCCTTGTTAAATAGACCCTAATATCTTCATTAGGAAATTAGGAAAAATATTGCTGGATTCACAGGTTGTTTTTGTATAGCATTCACCTTTTACATTTAAAAATTACATAGCAGAGTTTATTAAATACCTATTTTATATTAACAGAACTTTATTTTTAAATGCAGTATCTTACAAATGTTAATGCTTCTAAGTTTTGACCTTTTGAAGCAATATGTCAATCTGTTTGTATTACTTTTCTGCTTTTTCATATCTATAAAATAAAATCTATTCTATCTTGAAACTGATTATACTCATTTGCATTATCATTCCGTTTTATATCTTTGTTAAGATAATTATTGCTAAATCATATTTTCTTAAGAATATTTCCCTCTTTAAATATGTCTATAAGTGAGCCATTTTCTGTATATTTCAATTAAATGGACCTTTCCAATACATCAGATTTCCCATATGAAAGCATTTTATGTCAGTTTTGTTTTTATACCACTCAAATTTAAAAAGATAAAATTAGAAAATCTAGTGAAAAACTCGACAAACTCGACACAGAAGCAAATTTACCATATGGTAGATATTTAATTCTTCATTGATGATGACAGCCTGGTGTGTCTGAATGCTATTTTATTTTTCACTTAAACAAAAATATCAGCTTATCACATGTGCAATTAACAGTTTTAGAGATTGTTCTGTAGTTTTATAATTAACACATTTTTTTTTTTATTATAAGTTTTTATTGAGGAAATATTCAAAATACAGTAACAAGATTACAATCTTGAAATACAGAAAGCCTACTTGTACATAGTGTCAGCAAACCATCATAGTAATAAGGCAAATACAACGTAGGATATTGAGAGAACCCATAACAGCATGGGAACATTACTACAGTCTTAAAGACTATCGGCTAGATTTGGAGTTTGGCGGTAAAAGGGCTGTTAACGCTCCGCGGGTTTTTTTCTGGCCGCACCATAAATTTAACTCTGGTATCGAGAGTTCAAACAAATGCTGCGTTAGGCTCCAAAAAAGGAGCGTAGAGCATTTTTACCGCAAATGCAACTCTCGATACCAGAGTTGCTTACGGACGCGGCCGGCATCAAAAACGTGCTCGTGCACGATTCTCCCATAGGAAACAATGGGGCTGTTTGAGCTGAAAAAAAACCTAACACCTGCAAAAAAGCAGCGTTCAGCTCCTAACGCAGCCCCATTGTTTCCTATGGGGAAACACTTCCTACGTCTGCACCTAACACCCTAACATGTACCCCGAGTCTAAACACCCCTAACCTTACACTTATTAACTCCTAATCTGCCGCCCCCGCTATCGCTGACCCCTGCATTACACTTTTAACCCCTAATCTGCCGCTCCGTAAACCGCCGCCACCTACGTTATCCCTATGTACCCCTAATCTGCTGCCCTAACATCGCCGACCCCTATGTTATATTTATTAACCCCTAATCTGCCCCCCACAACGTCGCCGACACCTGCCTACACTTATTAACCCCTAATCTGCCGAGCGGACCTGAGCGCTACTATAATAAAGTTATTAACCCCTAATCCGCCTCACTAACCCTATCATAAATAGTATTAACCCCTAATCTGCCCTCCCTAACATCGCCGACACCTACCTTCAATTATTAACCCCTAATCTGCCGACCGGAGCTCACCGCTATTCTAATAAATGTATTAACCCCTAAAGCTAAGTCTAACCCTAACACTAACACCCCCCTAAGTTAAATATAATTTTTATCTAACGAAATAAATTAACTCTTATTAAATAAATAATTCCTATTTAAAGCTAAATACTTACCTGTAAAATAAATCCTAATATAGCTACAATATAATTTATAATTATATTATAGCTATTTTAGGATTAATATTTATTTTACAGGCAACTTTGTAATTATTTTAACCAGGTACAATAGCTATTAAATAGTTAAGAACTATTTAATAGTTACCTAGTTAAAATAATAACAAATTTACCTGTAAAATAAATCCTAACCTAAGATATAATTAAACCTAACACTACCCTATCAATAAAATAATTAAATAAACTACCTACAATTACCTACAATTAACCTAACACTACACTATCAATAAATTAATTAAACACAATTGCTACAAATAAATACAATTAAATAAACTAGCTAAAGTACAAAAAATAAAAAAGAACTAAGTTACAGAAAATAATAAAATATTTACAAAGATAAGAAAAATATTACAACAATTTTAAACTAATTACACCTACTCTAAGCCCCCTAATAAAATAACAAAGCCCCCCAAAATAAAAAATTCCCTACCCTATTCTAAAATACAAATATTACAAGCTCTTTTACCTTACCAGCCCTGAACAGGGCCCTTTGCGGGGCATGCCCCAAGAATTTCAGCTCTTTTGCCTGTAAAAAAAAACATACAATACCCCCCCCCAACATTACAACCCACCACCCACATACCCCTAATCTAACCCAAACCCCCCTTAAATAAACCTAACACTACCCCCCTGATGATCTTCCTACCTTGTCTTCACCATGCCAGGTTCACCGATCCGTCCTGGCTCCAAGATCTTCATCCAACCCAAGCGGGGGCTAGACATCCACTGAAGAAGTCCAGAAGAGGCTCCAAAGTCTTCCTCCTATCCGGCAAGAAGAGGACATCCGGACCGGCAAACATCTTCTCCAAGCGGCATCTTCTATCTTCTTCCATCCGATGACGACCGGCTCCATCTTGAAGACCTCCAGCGCGGATCCATCCTCTTCTTCCGACGACTAGACGACGAATGACGGTTCCTTTAAGGGACGTCATCCAAGATGGCGTCCCTCGAATTCCGATTGGCTGATAGGATTCTATCAGCCAATCGGAATTAAGGTAGGAATTTTCTGATTGGCTGATGGAATCAGCCAATCAGAATCAAGTTCAATCCGATTGGCTGATCCAATCAGCCAATCAGATTGAGCTCGCATTCTATTGGCTGATCGGAACAGCCAATAGAATGCGAGCTCAATCTGATTGGCTGATTGGATCAGCCAATCGGATTGAACTATATTCTGATTGGCTGATTCCATCAGCCAATCAGAAAATTCCTACCTTAATTCCGATTGGCTGATAGAATCCTATCAGCCAATCGGAATTCGAGGGACGCCATCTTGGATGACGTCCCTTAAAGGAACCGTCATTCGTCGTCTAGTCGTCGGAAGAAGAGGATGGATCCGCGCTGGAGGTCTTCAAGATGGAGCCGGTCGTCATCGGATGGAAGAAGATAGAAGATGCCGCTTGGAGAAGATGTTTGCCGGTCCGGATGTCCTCTTCTTGCCGGATAGGAGGAAGACTTTGGACCCTCTTCTGGACTTCTTCAGTGGATGTCTAGCCCCCGCTTGGGTTGGATGAAGATCTTGGAGCCAGGACGGATCGGTGAACCTGGCATGGTGAAGACAAGGTAGGAAGATCATCAGGGGGGTAGTGTTAGGTTTATTTAAGGGGGGTTTGGGTTAGATTAGGGGTATGTGGGTGGTGGGTTGTAATGTTGGGGGGGGGTATTGTATGTTTTTTTTTACAGGCAAAAGAGCTGAAATTCTTGGGGCATGCCCCGCAAAGGGCCCTGTTCAGGGCTGGTAAGGTAAAAGAGCTTGTAATATTTGTATTTTAGAATAGGGTAGGGAATTTTTTATTTTGGGGGGCTTTGTTATTTTATTAGGGGGCTTAGAGTAGGTGTAATTAGTTTAAAATTGTTGTAATATTTTTCTTATCTTTGTAAATATTTTATTATTTTCTGTAACTTAGTTCTTTTTTATTTTTTGTACTTTAGATAGTTTATTTAATTTTATTTATTTGTAGCAATTGTGTTTAATTAATTTATTGATAGTGTAGTGTTAGGTTAATTGTAGGTAATTGTAGGTAGTTTATTTAATTATTTTATTGATAGGGTAGTGTTAGGTTTAATTATATCTTAGGTTAGGATTTATTTTACAGGTAAATTTGTTATTATTTTAACTAGGTAACTATTAAATAGTTCTTAACTATTTAATAGCTCTTGTACCTGGTTAAAATAATTACAAAGTTGCCTGTAAAATAAATATTAATCCTAAAATAGCTATAATATAATTATAAATTATATTGTAGCTATATTAGGATTTATTTTACAGGTAAGTATTTAGCTTTAAATAGGAATTATTTATTTAATAAGAGTTAATTTATTTCGTTAGATAAAAATTATATTTAACTTAGGGGGGTGTTAGTGTTAGGGTTAGACTTAGCTTTAGGGGTTAATACATTTATTAGAATAGCGGTGAGCTCCGGTCGGCAGATTAGGGGTTAATAATTGAAGGTAGGTGTCGGCGATGTTAGGGAGGGCAGATTAGGGGTTAATACTATTTATGATAGGGTTAGTGAGGCGGATTAGGGGTTAATAACTTTATTATAGTAGCGCTCAGGTCCGCTCGGCAGATTAGGGGTTAATAAGTGTAGGTAGGTGTCGGCGACGTGGTGGGGGGCAGATTAGGGGTTAATAAATATAACATAGGGGTCGGCGATGTTAGGGGTAGCAGATTAGGGGTACATAGGGATAACGTAGGTGGCGGCGATTTGCGGTCGGAAGATTAGGGGTTAATTATTTTAAGTAGCTTGCGGCGACGTTGTGGGGGGCAAGTTAGGGGTTAATAGATATAATACAGGGGTCGGCGGTGTTAGGGGCAGCAGATTAGGGGTACATAAGTATAACGTAGGTGGCGGTCGGCAGATTAGGGGTTAAAATTTTTAATCGAGTGGCGGCGATGTGGGGGGACCTCGGTTTAGGGGTACATAGGTAGTTTATGGGTGTTAGTGTACTTTAGGGTACAGTAGTTAAGAGCTTTATAAACCGGCGTTAGCCAGAAAGCTCTTAACTCCTGCTATTTTCAGGCGGCTGGAATCTTGTCGTTAGAGCTCTAACGCTCACTGCAGAAACGACTCTAAATACCAGCGTTAGAAAGATCCCATTGAAAAGATAGGCTACGCAAATGGCGTAGGGGGATCTGCGGTATGGAAAAGTCGCGGCTGTAAAGTGAGCGTTAGACCCTTTAATCACTGACTCCAAATACCAGCGGGCGCCCAAAACCAGCGTTAGGAGCCTCTAACGCTGGTTTTGACGGCTACCGCCGAACTCTAAATCTAGCCGTATGACTGTCTCAAATACACCTAAATAGGATTGGTATAGACAGCGTGATTAGTTAGATTAATGCACAAATCTTCTTTCTCAAAGGCAACAACCAATTATGGTGTAAAAAGCATATAGACAGTAACAGAACCTCAATTTTTAAAATAATATAGTTAAATTGCTAGAGTAACTCAATTTCTGGTCACTATTGGGCCAGCTAGAACCGTAAGAAGAGATTTAGATAAAAAATACACACATAAATCACTCGAGATATTGGCAATAGGGGAATCTCGTACCAGGTATGTATATATATATATGCTCCTTATCTAGAGAGGGTGAGCCCACATAGGGGGTACAATTTTAAGTAGAGCCAAAGGGGGATGGAATAGTTCCAATTCACTACCATACCTAATCCCCAGATTCAACCGGTCAGTGGAGTAGTAGTAAGGTACAGTTAAACAGAGGGAACCCGAGGAGGGGCAGGGGTAAGCAAGGAAGAGTTAAGGACCAATCAAGGTCTATCTGGGGGAGCAGACAGGGGAGACAAGTGGGGGGGAGAGACCAAGAATGATGGGGGAACCTGAATGCAAAATTCAATTTCTCCAGGTTTCCTGGGGACCTCTGTTAAGTCCTAGTGCCTCCAGAGTCCTCTCGTCTATGGGTCCATAAGTCCCAAATTTTCCAGTATGTGTCCATTTTATTCAAGTGCTGGTAGAATCCTCTTTCCATCCTGGCATAGGTTTCCACAATTTTTTCAATGTCAGATATAGTGGGAGGGTCTATCTGTTTCCACTTCCTCGCAATGGAGGATTTGGCAGCTGCAAATATAAATATAGCCAATTGTCTATGAATTTTCGGCGTTTGTCCTGCAAAGATATTTAGGAGGACCACCTTAGGATCCTCCGTGAGAGTAATTCCTACTGATTTACAGAGATCAAAAACGTCCCTCCACATTCTCTCCAGTAGTGGGCAGGCCCACCACATATGGAGGTCCGTGCCCACCTGCCCACAGTTTCTCCAGCAGAGGGATGACTGATTTGGGGCCATCCGAGCCAGCCTCAGAGGAATATAATGCCATCTCAGGCATACCTTCAGGTAAAGCTCTAGTGAATTAGCACAGTGGAGAGTTTTCTTAGTGAGCAGAATTGTTTGTGACCAAGTCTTCTCAGATATTTGGAGTTTTAAATCCTTTTCCCATGCCCTCAACTGCCAAATAGTCCCTGAACATTCATCTTTCAGAATTAGCATATAATGGGAGGACAGCGGCCTCATCAAGGACTGACCTGACTCCCACCTCTGCTCCCACGCAGTAGGAACTCTGAGGTCCTTGGGGGGGAATCCCCAGCTCAAAAGAAATCTGTGGAGGCGGAAAATTTCAAATGGAAACCACTGGGGTAGGTTCATATTGCTGCCTTGCGGGACTGGTTCCGCTAACTGTAAGGTATTTTGCTGGTATAAATGAGAGACTCTTAGGAGATTCCACTGGAGCCACCTAGTAGGATGGGAGTCTGGGAGGGCTCTAAGCAAACCAGCTATTGAATGAGTGGGAGAAGGATGTGGAGACACGTCTACATGATGCCTGATAGTCTTCCAACATCCTAATGCTTGTTTCACTATGAGATTCCGGATATCAACCGACTTAAACATGTAGTCGGGAATCCAGGGGAGATCTTCCAAACGAATCCCCTCTGGTAGGGAGAACTGTTCAACTTTCATCCAGCTGGAAGAGTTATCTTTTATCCCCCAGCTAGATATGTGAGATAATCTAGCTGCCTCATAGTAAGCGCCAATGTTGGGGAGTGAAACTCCTCCACAGAGATGGGGCCTTTCTAGTGTTTTCTTGGCGATCCTAGGTTTTTTTCCCTGCCAGATATATCTGGAGATTAGAGCATCAAATTTGTCTAAAAGGACCCGAGGAATGTTAATAGGGAGGCATCGGAAATAATAAAGGATATAATTAAAACATTTTTAACATTGAAACTCATAGTTGCTTTTTTAAATAAACATTACAATGACTGTATTTAATTCAAGAACAAGATTCATAATTTAAAAACAAAATTCATTTTTTTGTAAGCTTTATATTGGGTCTATATCAAAAGACCGAAGTACACAAGACATCCCGAAGTTCTAGGAACCGAAACTTAGAATTTCCGACACAACATAATCCCAAATATTAAAATCCCGAAAAAATAAAATCCCTAACTTGTAAAATACCAAAAACCAGAATCCCGAAACACTTCTGCAAGATTACCTTCTTAATGTATCTTCAAGGGTGCGCTCAGCCGATCCTTTGGCATCTACCCCAAGTGAACCTTGGGGAATGAGGTTTACAATGGTGACTTTGCCCCCATTGAACCCCCCAGGCGGAGGCAAAATGATAGTGAAGATGGGGACATCACAGCACATCGTATCTATAGGTTTTTTTTAAGTTTAGGGATTTTGCATCTTCGGGATTTTGATTTTTGGAATTTTATAATTTAGGGATTTTGTTTTATCTGCATTTTGATTTTCGGGATTTTAGACATTAGGGATTATGATCTTTCGGGATTTCAAGATTCTGTCTTATGGTATTAGGGATTTTGAGTTTAGGCATTTTGATTGCCTCCCTTTATATTATACCAAAAAACATGTGTATAATAATATGTACTGTGCATGAGCAAAAATATAAATTACAAAAGCTTGTTCATAGCTTGTTCGCGTTCGCGTTTGTGGGCGAACACATGGTGATGTTCGATCCGCCCCTATGTGTCATCATTGTGGAAACTTTGACACTTTATGTCACAGCCGCCTGACACATTAGAGCCAATCAACATCAGACACTCCCTCACAGACCCTCCCAGCTACTCGGAATCCGCCATTTTAGACTCATAACGACCTTGCTTTCTTAATGAGAGGACGTGTTGTGTTTTTGCTCCTGACATTAATAGTAAAAACATAGCTAGGCTAGTGTATTTACAGTCCAGAAGGACTCCACTCATCTCTGCTGCAAGCACAGCACCCCAAAAAGCCCTTTTTAGGGCTATATTTCGTGCCATTTTTTTTTTTTTCGTTTTTTTTTTTTATTAGCATTTGCTTGGCTTTCAGGCTGTGTGTTTAAGGCTCACAGCATATGCTGTGACTACTGCCACCACTGATATCTCCCTAACAACATTAGTTTAAATTTAACTAACCAAAAAATGTAATTATTTTTCTAGTGTAATTTTTTTTCATTTTCTATCTGGCCAGTGTCACACAGCATATACTCTGGTTCATTGCTCTGTGCCAGCCAGCAGCCACCAGTGTTAATATCCGTTTATAACATTATTTTAAATTTGAAAAATAAAAAATATTTTGCTAGTGTAATCTAATTACATTTACTATCAGGCCTGTGTCTGTCAGGCTCACTCAGCATTAATATACCTCATTTTTTTTCAGTCTTTTGGTTAATTGGTCTGTGCCAGGCAGCCATCCAGCACTCATATCTATTCTCCTTCACCTTAATTTTAATATAAAAAAAGTTTAAATTTGTTTGCTAGTGTAATCTAATATAATTTTCTATCCGGCCTGTGTGTTTTGCTGACATACAGAGCCTACTGTGTTTACTTGCTGCCCTCCCTAGTCTATGAGCCACGACTCATATGTGTTGAACCTTTTTTTAATTCCCCCCCCCAAAAAATAATTTCAATCATTTTTCTAGTGTAATCTAATAGTATTTTCTATCAGGAGTGTGTGTATCTGACTTACAGAGCCTACTGTTTTTAATAGCTGCCCTTCCAAGGCAGCTATTAACCTTTTTCTTTAAATTGCCAAAAAAAAGTCTTTAAATCATTATACTAGTGTAATCTAATTGTATTTTCTATCAGGCCTGTGTCTAACTGTCTATCTGACTTACACAGCATACTGTTGTTAATTGCTGCCCTACGTAGCAGCCAGCCAGTGCGACCACTCATAGAGTCATATGTGCATTGCACTTCTTAACATAATTTTAATATTAAAATCTAAAATTTTAAAATATTTTGCTAGTGCAATCTAACTTAATTTTCTATCAGGGCTGTGTTTTTGTCACTTACACAGCATACTGTGTTAAATTGCTGCCCTACCTACCATCCACGACTCATATCTGCCAGCCTGTGTGCCAGGGCCAACTAGCCAATTAGTGGCACCAATCACAATTCTTGTAACAGTATATAAAAAAATAAAAATCATAATTTTTTGGACTGCAAATATTCAGTCTCCTAGTGCCATTGAATTGCATTTACCTCCTGCCTGCCACTGCCAGCCTTTTGTGCCAGGCCGTCTTGCCAACTATTTACACCAATCATAATTGTTGTCACAGACAGTATAGTTACTAATTAAAATTAAAAAATTTTTTATTGTTGATCTTAATCCTCAGTTTGCTCGTGCCCTAGAATTGCACTTTTCTACAGCCTTCCAAGCCTGTGTGCCAGGCCTACTTGAAAAATATTTACACCAATCATATTTGTTGTGACAGTATTCTTAATAATGAAAAATTAAAATTGTTGGTAATAGTTGTTGTGAATCCTCAGTTTGCTGGTGCCATTGAATAGCACTTTCCTGCTGCCTTGCAGCCTGCTGTGAGCCAGGCCCACCTAGCCAATTGTTGCCAGCAATCATATTTCTTTTAACAGTATTGCAAAAATTGTCAATCATCACTGTTTTGACTGTCAGTAATCAGTCTCCTAGTGTCCTTGAATTGCATCTACCTCCTGCCTGCCAGCCTTTTGTGCCAGGCCGTCTTGCCAACTATTTACACCAATCATAATTGTTGTCACAGTATAGTTACTAATTAAAATTAAAAAATTCTTGATTGTTGATGATCTTAATCCTCAGTTTGCTCGTGCCCTAGAATTGCACTTTTTTACTTCTTTGCAAGACTGTGTGCCAGGCCTACTTGAAAAATATTTACACCAATCATATTTGTTGTGACAGTATTCTTAATAATTAAAAATTAAAATTTTTGTTAATAGTTGTTGTGAATCCTCAGTTTGCTGGTGCCATTAAATTGCACTTTCCTCCTGCCTTGCAGCCTGCTGTGAGCAAGGCCCACCTAGCCATTTGTTGCCAGCAATCATATTTCTTTTAACAGTATTGCAAAAATTGTCAATCATTACTGTTTTGACTGTCAGTAATCAGTCTCCTAGTGTCCTTGAATTGCATCTACCTCCTGCCTGCCAGCCTTTTGTGCCAGGCCGTCTTGCCAACTATTTACACCAATCATAATTTTTTGTCACAGTATAGTTACTAATTAAAATTAAAAAATTCTTGATTGTTGATGATCTTAATCCTCAGTTTGTTCGTGCCCTAGAATTGCACTTTTCTACAGCCTTCCAAGCCTGTGTGCCAGGCCTACTTGAAAAATATTTACACCAATCATATTTGTTGTCACAGTATTCTAATAATTAAAAATTAAAATTTTTGGTAATAGTTGTTGTGAATCCTCAGTTTGCTGGTGCCATTGAATAGCACTTTCCTCCTGCCTTGCAGCCTGCTGTGAGCCAGGCCCACCTAGCCAATTGTTGCCAGCAATCATATTTATTTTAGCAGTATTGCAAAAATTGTCAATAATCACTGTTTTAACTGTCAGTAATCAGTCTCCTAGTGTCCTTGAATTGCATCTACCTCCTGCCTGCCAGCCTTTTGTGCCAGGCCGTCTTGCCAACTATTTACACCAATCATAATTTTTTGTCTCAGTATAGTTACTAATTAAAATTAAAAAATTCTTAATTGTTGATGATCTTAATCCTCAGTTTGCTCGTGCCCTAGAATTGCACTTTTCTACAGCCTTCCAAGCCTGTGTGCCAGGCCTAATTGAAAAATATTTACACCAATCATATTTGTTGTGACAGTATTCTTAATAATTAAAATTTTAAATTTTTGGTAATAGTTGTTGTGAATCCTCAGTTTGCTGGTGCCATTGAATAGCACTTTCCTCCTGCCTTGCAGCCTGCTTTGAGCCAGGCCCACCTAGCCAATTGTTGCCAGCAATCATAATTCTTGTAACAGTATTGCAAAAATTTTCAATCATCACTGTTTTGACTGTCAGTAATCAGTCTCCTAGTGTCCTTGAATTGCATCTACCTCCTGCCTGCCAGCCTTTTGTGCCAGGCCGTCTTGCCAACTATTTACACCAATCATAATTTTTTGTCATAGTATAGTTACTAATAAAAATTAAAAAAATCTTGATTGTTGATGATCTTAATCCTCAGTTTGCTCATGCCCTAGAATTGCACTTTTCTACAGCCTTCCAAGCCTGTGTGCCAGGCCTACTTGAAAAATATTTACACCAATCATATTTGTTGTGACAGTATTCTTAATAACTAAAAATTAAATTATTTGGTAAAAAGTTGTTGTGAATCCTCAGTTTGCTGGGGCCATTGAATAGCACTTTCCTCCTGCCTTGCAGCCTGCTGTGACCCAGGCCCACCTAGCCAATTGTTGCCAGCAATCATATTTCTTGTAACAGTATTACAAAAATTGTCAATCATCACTGTTTTGACTGTCAGTAATCAGTCTCCTAGTGTCCTTGAATTACATTTACCTCCTGCCTGCCAGCCTTTTGTGCCAGGCCATCTTGCCAACTATTTACACCAATCATAATTGTTGTCTACAGTATAGTTACTAATTAATATTAAAACAATTTTTGATTGTTGATCTTAATCCTCAGTTTGCTTGTGCCATTGAATTGCACTTTTCTACTGCCTGCCAGCCTGTGTGCCAGGCCCAACTATCCAATCAGTGCCAGCAATCATATTTCTTTTAACAGTATTGCAAAATTTGTCAATCATCACTGTTTTGACTGTCAATCTGCAGTCTACTAGTGCCCTTGAATTGCATTTTCCTCCTGCCTGTGTGCCAGTCCCAACTAGCCAATTAGTGCCACCACTCATATTTATTGTAACAGGATTGGAATTTTTGTTAATCATAACTGTTTTGACTGTGATTCTTCAGTCTCCTAGTGCCATTGAATTGCAGTTTCCTTTCTCCCAGCATGTGTGCCAGACAGGCCCATTTGCCAACTAGTGCCAAACAATCATATTTGTTGCCACAGTACTTGTAACATTTTAAAAAAGTAACAATTTGTGATTTTTAAAACATCTGTCTTTTTTGTTGTTGTCAGTCTCACAGCGTATACTGTGCCCACTTTCACAGTGCCACCACTCAATTGGTGTAATAGTATTGTTAGTGTCCATTTAAAAAAAAAATGACAGGCAGAGGCAGGCCACCCCGCAGGTTCCGTGGTCGTGGTGCTGTGATTCCTTTAGACCCTACAAATATGCACATTGTTCAGACGCCGGGTGCCAGGGTTGACGCAAAAACGTCTGAGGAGGACCTAGTTGAATGGCTAACACAGGACACCCAATCTTCTTCAGCTTCCGCTGCTAGTCATCCTAACCTTGACGCACCATCTAAGTCCAGCTGTGCTTTGGGCAGGTCTCAAGTGACCAGTGCCACTCCCCCGCCTGTCGCCACCACCAACACTAGCACCACAGCTGCTTCACTTGATCTGTCACAGGAGTTATTGACACATCATTTGGAAGAAATGAGTGATGCGCAACCATCATTGACAGAGGATGTAGATAATAGTGATCAGTCTCAGTCAGGCAGCATTACCGACATGGAGGTACGGTGTGATGATGATGATGATGATGATGTTGTACCCGCTGCTGCTTCCTTCCCTTGATGTTTCAGATACAAGTGAAGCGGTTGATGATGATGTGTCAGTGGATGTCATGTGGGTGCCTGCTAGAAGAGAAGAAGAGGGGGAAAGTTCAGATGGGGAGACAGAGAGGAGGAGGAGACAATTTGGAAGCATGGGGAGGTCGTCTCAAGGAGCTAGTGGCACAGTCAGACAGCATGCATCATCACCAGGGGTCAGCCAGACAGCACGCTGACGCCCATCAACGCATGCTTTTGCCACCACCAGAATGCCGTCATCGCAGAGCTCAGCAGTGTGGCATTTTTTTGTGTGTCTGCCTCTGACAACAGCGATGCCATTTGCAACCTGTGCCAAAAGAAACTGAGTCGTGGGAAGTCCAACAGCCACCTAGGTACAACTGCTTTGCGAAGGCACATGGTCTCCCATCACAAAGGCCGATGGGAAGAACACATGAGTAGAAGCAGCACACAAAGTGAAAGCCGCCCTCCTCCTCCTGCTCCAGCATCTTCAGCCACGTCAACCAGTGCTGTCCTCCTTGCCCCCTCTCAACCATCCTCCACTCAGTCTCTCTTCCGTAGCAGTTCCTGGTCATCTGCCCACAGTCAGGTGTTTTTCAAGGACATGTTTGAGCGTAAGAAGCCAAATTCTCAAAGTCACCCCCTTGCCCGGCGTCTGACAGCTGGCTTGTCTGAACTCTTAGCCCGGCAGCTTTTACCATACAAAATTTTTTTTGAATCTATTGGGACACCGCAGTGGAAGGTACCTGGCAGAAATTTCTTTTCACAAAAGGCAATCCCAAACCTGTACTCTGTTGTGAGAAAGGAAGTTATGGCATGTCTGGCACACAGCGTTGGGGCAAGGGTCCATATGACCACGGATAGCTGGTCTGCAAAGCATGGTCAGTGCAGGTATATCACCTACACTGCGCATTGGGTAAACCTGCTGACTTCTGACAAGCATGGAATGTGTGGCTCTGCAGAAGAGTTGGTGACACCGCCATGACTTGCAGGCAGGCCTGCTGCTACCTCCTCTACTCCTCCTACTCCATCCTCTTCCATAACCTCTTCCTCGGCTGAGTCCTCTTCAACTTCTGCGTCTTGCTCCACATCTATGGCACCCCCCCAGCTCCCCAGGTACTATGCTACATCCCGGGTACGGCAGTGTCACGCCGTCTTGGGGTTGACTTGCCTGAAAGCAGAGAGTCACACCGCACCAGCACTCCTGACCACCCTGAATGCACAGGTGGATCAGTGGCTGACTCCGCACCAACTGTAGATTGGCAAGGTTGTTTCTGACAATGGAAGTAATTTGGTGGCAGCATTGAAATTGGGCAAGTTGACACATGTACCGTGCATGGCACATATGTGTAATCTAATTGTACAATGATTTGTCCATAAGTACCCAGGCTTACAGGACATCCTGAAGCAGGCCAGGAAGGTGTGTGGCCATTTCAGGCATTCCTACACGGCCATGGCGCACTTGTCCGATATCCAGCATCAAAACAACCTGCCAGTTAGGCGCTTGATTTGCGACAGCCCGACACGGTGGAATTCAACACTCCTAATGTTTGACCGCCTGCTCCAACAAGAAAAAGCTGTTAATGAGTATTTGTATGACCGGGGTGCTAGGCCAGCCTCTGGGGAGCTGGGGATATTTTTTCCAAATTACTGGACGCTCATGCGCAATGCCTTTAGGCTCATGCATCCTTTTGAGGAGGTGACAAACCTTGTCAGTTGCACCGAAGGCACCATCAGCGACATCATACCATTTGTTTTCTTCCTGGAGCATGCCCTGCGAAGAGTACTGGATCAGGCAGTAGATGAGCGTGAAGAGGAAGCGGGAGAGTTGTGGTGTCCATCACCCCCACAAACAGCCGAATCAACATCGCTTGCTGGACCTGCAGTAACACAGGAAGAGGATTGCGAGGAAGAGGAGTCAGAGGAGGAATGTGGCTTTGAGGAGGAGGAGGAGGAGGAAGACCGAGCACAACAGGCATCCCAGGGTGCTCGTTGTTGTCACCTTTCTGGTACCCGTGGTGTTGTACGTGGCTGGGGGGAAGAAGATACCATCAGTGAGATCAGTGAGGAGGAGGAACGGGACATGATTAGCTCAGCATTCAACCTTGTTCAAATGGGTTCTTTCATGCTGTCGTGCCTGTTGAGGGACCCTCATATAAAAAAGCTGAAGGAGAATGACCTGTACTGGGTGTCCACGCTCCTCGACCCCCGGTATAAGCATAAAGTGCCTGAAATGTTACCAAATTCCCGCAAGTTGGAAAGGATGGAGCATTTTCATAATAAATTAAAAAATATGCTTTACACAGCGTAAAGGTTGATGTCACAGCACCACGGGAATGTAACAGGGGAAGAGATGAAATGAATCCTCCTCCTCCTCCCACGACCACGGACGCTTTCCTGACGTCTTGTTGATGGAGTACATGCGTACCTTTTTAACTCCCATGCACCATCAGAGCCTTTCGGGATCCAGACTTAGAGAAAGACTCAACCGACAGGTAGCAGACTACCTAGCTTTAACTGCGGATCTCGACACTCTCAGGAGCGATGGACCCCTTGACTACTGGGTGTGCAGGCTGGACTTGTGGCCTGAGCTATCCCAATTTGCAATGGAACTTCTGGCCTGCCCCGCTTCAAGTGTCCTGTCCGAAAGGACTTTCAGTGCAGCAGGAGGTTTTGTCACTGAGAAGAGAAGTCGCCTAAGTCAAAAAAGCCTTGACTATCTCACTTTTATAAAAATGAATGAGGGCTGGATCCCGAAGGGACTGACATTGGGCGATACATTTGAATAAAAAAGGCCTGATGATGAGATGAGCTGGCTTGGGCTACAACTGGTACACAGGCTGGCCTTTTTTTTTGGTTATAAAGCCGGAGGACTTGCTTGACTTATCCACCAACAACTAGTGTTCAAGCCACAAGCTTTTAGGGCACTTTTTAAATTTTTTACAAACATCAATTTTTCTGGCCGCTGCTACAGCAGATGCTACAACAATACCCAATTTTTTCAGTCATTTGTACATTTCTAATTTTTCTGGCCTCTGCTGCAGCTCTGTGGGTACATAAGGCACATAAAAATAGTGATTAAACTGTTACAAATTGTACAACTTAGCATTAGCAAACCACTCATATCTGGTGTACCATTAAATTGAACGCAAAATGCCACAAATTTGAAGGAGGAGGACCGACCAAGCATCTTTATCCGTCTCTTGTTTGCTCTAAATTATCTCTGTGTTCCATCTATGCCATACCTGTACTCTATTGTGCAAAAGGGTGGCATATGTGGTGTTTCATGCTGTTGTGCCTGTTGCAGGTCATTGCCCATGGTATAAAAAGGCTGAAGGAGAACGACCTGTAATGGGTGGCCCATCAAATTTTTAGAAAAATGTTCCTGGTTCGTCTCAATTATCTCTGGGTTTCTAAAATGGATGCCATACCTGTACTCGCTTGTGCAAAAGGAAGTCATATGTGGTGGTGTTTCCTGCAGTAGTTTCTGTTGAGGGTGCTGGACCCTCTTATAAAAAAGCTGAAGGAGAACGACCTGGAGTGGCAGTCCAAGCATGGTTTTTGGGGCTATTTCACTTTTCAAAAAAATTACCTGTGGGTTTCTAAAATCAATGCAGTACCAGTACTCTATTGTTCAAAAGGATGCCATATGTTCTCTTTCCTGCTGGTATTTTGTTTGAGGGTCCTGGACCCTCTTATAAAAAGGCCTAAGGAGAAAGAGGTGTACTGGGTGTCCACTCAATTTTTTTTTCTATTTCACATTTGCCCAAAATTATCTCTGGGTTTGTAAAATCAATGCTGTACCTGTACTCTATTGTTCAAAAGGATGCCATACGTCATCTTTCCTGCTGGTCTTTTTTTTGAGGGTCCTGGACCCTCTTATGAAAAGGCCGAAGGAGAAAGAAGTGTACTGGGTGTCCATCGAATAATTTGTTTGATTCAAATTCCCGGTTGCAACAAATTATCTCCGTGTTTCTAAAATCAATGCCTTTCCTGTAATCTAATTTTCAAAAGGATGCCATATGTCCTCTTTACTGCTGCTGGTTTTGAGTAGGGTCCTGTAGCCTCTGCTAAAAAAGGCCTAAGGATAAATAAGTGTACTGGGTGTCTAATCCATCTTTTTTTAGATTTCACGGTTGCACCAAATTATCCCAGGGTTTCTAAAATCAATGCCTTTCCTGTAATCTATTAGTCACAAGGATGCCATATGTCCTCTTTCATGCTTTTGTTTCTGTTAAGGCCCCGGGAACCTCTGATAAAAAGGCCTAAGGATAAAGAAGTGTACTGGCTGTACAATCTATGTTTTTTTAGATTTCATGGTTGCAACTAATGATCTCTGTGTTTCTAAAATCAATGCCTTTCCTGTAATCTAATTTTCAAAATGATGCCATATGTCCTTTTTCCTGCTGCTGGTTTTGTGGAGGGTCCTGGAGCCTCTTCTAAAAAAAGACCTAAGGATAAATAAGTGTACTGGGTGTCTAATCAATCTTTTTTTTTTATTTCACGATTGCAACAAATTATCCCAGGGTTTCTAAAATCAATGCCTTTCCTGTAATCTATTAGTCACAAGGATGCCATATGTCCTCTTTCATGCTGTTGTTTCTGTTGAGGCTCCGGGAGCCTCTTCTAAAAAGGCCTAAGGATAAAGAAGTGTACTGGGTGTATAATCTATGTTTTTTTAGATTTCACGGTTGCAAATAATGATCTCTGTTTTTCTAAAATCAATGCCTTTCATGTAATCTAATTTTCAAAAGGATGCCATATATCCTCTTTCATGCTGCTGGTTTTGTGGAGGGTCCTGGAGCCTCTGATAAAAAGGCCTAAGGATAAAGAAGTGTACTGGGTGTATAATCTATGTATTTTTAGATTTCACGGTTGCAACTAATGATCTCTGTGTTTCTAAAATCAATGCCCTTCCTGTAATCAAATTATCAAAAGGATGCCATATGTCCTCTTTCCTGCTGCTGGTTTTGTGGAGGGCCCTGGAGCCTCTGCTAAAAAAAGACCTAAAGGAGTGGAATGCTGGTTCCTGCAAGAGAAGCTGTCGTAGGCTGTTAGTGTACTGGAGCAGTGCGAGCTGTGCGCCCCCTCCCACCCCGGAGCCACATCTCGCTGCTTGGGATGTGATTTACAGAGTCTCCGGTAAATTGGTAGCCATGAGCCTCAGGGATGTCGGGGGAAACAAGCAGGAACAGTTCTACGGTAGTTGTTTTTTTAGTAACTGCAGCTGGAGGAAGTGCGGCACTTCCTCCGGTGTATGTCTGGTGTTAATTCTTGCTATACTGCTGCTTCTGCCCCCGGCCTCCTTGTGCACAGTTTGTCAAGCAGAAGCTGGGGCCCCATGGAGGAGGAAGGATTCAACAACACTCCTGGCAGATCCATATATTTCTTTGAACCCGCCTTGTCTAACTGAAGAGGAACGATCCAGTCTGGAGGCTATTCGCACAATTCACAAACAAATGGATGATGACAAAGATGGTGGTATTGAGGTGGAAGAAAGTGTTGAGTTTCTTCGTGAAGATATGAAATACAAAGATGCATCACGTAAGCATAACCATTTGCACCGTGAAGACTCGCACATCACAGTTGAGGATTTATGGAGGAAGTGGAAAACATTAGAAGTTCACAACTGGATGGAAGAAGAGACATTACAGTGGCTGCTGGAGTTTGTTGAACTTCCCCAGTATGAGAAGAACTTCAATGAGAATGCTGTGAAAGGAACGGCCCTGACCAGAATAGCAGTAAATGAACCAGCGTATATGATCGCGCAGTTGAAAATTATTGATCGAAGCCACCGGCAAAAACTACAGCTAAAGGCACTGGATGTGGTTTTGTTTGGCCCACTGACAAGACCTCCTCATAATTGGGTGAAGGACTTTGTACTGACAATATCTATTGTGATTGGTGTTGGAGGATGCTGGTTTGCCTATACACAGAATAAGACCTCAAAAGAACAAATATCGCAAATGATGAAAGATTTGGAAGGGCTTCAAAAAGCTGAGCTAAGCCTTATGGAACTCCAAGAGAGGCTAGACAAAGCACAAGAGGAAAACAGAACAGTAGCTGTGGAAAAGCAAAACCTTGAGCGCAAATTAATGGATGAAATCAGTGATGCAAAACGGGAGGCGCATCGACTGCTGGAATTGAGGGAAGGTGCAGAATGTGAATTAAGTAGACTAAAATATGCAGAAGAAGAACTCGTACAGGTTCGCATGGCTTTGAAAAAAGCTGAAAAGGAGTTTGAATTGAGGAGTAACTGGTTTGTTCCAGAAAGCTTACAAAAATGGCTCCAGTTAACACATGAGGTGGAAGTACAGTACTACAACATCAAGAAACAAAATGCTGAAATGCAGCTTGCGATTGCTAAAGAAGAGGCAGAAAAAAGAAAAAAGAAGAGAAGTACCATTTTTGGGACATTACATGTTGCACACAGTTCATCCTTGGATGAGGTGGACCATAAAATTCTTGAAGCAAAAAAAGCACTCTCTGAATTGACTACATGTTTACGGGAGCGCCTTTACAGTTGGCAGCAGATAGAGAAGATGAGTGGCTTTCAAATTGTGCATAACTCAGGTTTGCCAAACCTGACTTCCTCACTGTACTCAGACCAGAGTTGGGTGGTAATGCCTAGAGTTTCAATTCCTCCTTATCCTATTGCTGGTGGCGTGGATGAATTGGATGAAGACACACCTCCAATAATTTCACAGTTTCATGGATCCATTATAAAAGCTCATGGGACATTGGCAAGAATCAGCAGTATGTGTCGCCCACGACGTACTGTAATTCCAGCTTCGCCTCAGACTCCACATGTCCTGCAGTCACCTGATCCAGATATTCTATCTGTTTCAAGTTGTCCTGCTATTTACCGCACTGAAGAGGAAGAGGATGCCATCTATTTCATTGCAGAAAAGCAGTGGGAAACACAAGATCCTGGCACAGAAAGTGATGCTTTAAATTCTTCAATTGGAAGAAGGCAATCTCCTCCTTCAAGCCTTGAAGTGCAAGTCACAGGTCATACAAGAAAGATATCAAGGGAGGAAACTTCTTGTGAAGAATCATCTACAGACTTTCCTTTAACAGCAGATGTTCCTATAGCTACTCCTGATGCACCTAGTCTGACAGAAAGCCAAAGCATGGCTTTCAGCCCAGCTAGCAAGTTTTACAATGGCATTCTGGAGAAATCCTGCAGCATGCACCAACTCCCCAGTGTTCTACCGGTCCCTAAGCTACCTTATTCACCGTTTCCTTCTTCCCCAAATGATGGCAAGCCAGTTCAACAAGTCCATGGTATCCCGGTATTAAAGACTATGTCTCACGATCTTCCCCAAAATGGGGAGAAAAATAAAAAGTCATCCAAAATAAAAATACTTTTTAAAAAGATATCAAAATAGGTCACTTGAAGGAAAGTAACTAATACAGATATTAGGCTTGACTTTGTATTATTTTAGGAATGTAACTCCACTTTGGAGCTTTCCATACTGGATGTTCTAGTGGAGTGCGCCGAAATTTGTCTACTATTTTAAGGACTGTGAAGTTTTGTCAACAATCACTGAATTTCATTCAAAAAGTGGATCTGTTTACATTCACTTTTATCTATTTATTTCTGCATTTAAACTTTTAGTTACAATTAACAAGCTTTAACAGACTAGTGAGCATGCAAAGGCTCCCACATGTTTCTTGTTTACTGGAGTATCTTCTTACCTTTCCACAAAATTATAACATTTTACATTTTGGACTAAATTGCAAAGGATTATAATCTAATTGCACTACTGTTTTCCAGACTGGAAAAGAATACTTGCAAGTAAAATTGTTTTAAGATTTGTTAAATGACAGATAAGAAGGGGGAGGGTCCGTTTTATCTTTTGAAGCAATTGGGTTTTTAAATAGAGCCTAGAATTTCTAATCAGAATTTACACAGAAGAAGCTCCTACTATTTGTGTGGAAGCTTATTTTGATTCACTTGTTCTTAATGTTTAAAGGTTCTGCTGTAAAGACAGATTTTATTAGGGCTTTTACTACTGTGATTTTACAGTTACAGGCTGTATGATATATGTAGATATTATTATATAACAAGAGGATAGGCTCTTGATTCCTTATGCAAGTGATGAAGGTAAAACATAACAGGAATTAAAGCATCCTTGTGCTTTAAAAATAAGCAAAGTAGTGGCTTGTTTACAGGCAAAGGGTTCCAGGATAAAGTTGGACGCATTACGGTTTGTTGGGCTTATTGGATACTCTGTTGCATGAAGATGTGCAAAAAAAACACTCCAAACTTTACGGTTTATATTGTCATTAAAGATAAATGTGTTTCCATAACTGACACCATTGTATAATTTCAAATGTATGTAATTGAGATATTGCACTGCCCAAACAAATTATAATGCAAAGGGTTCCCAGATTGCTCCGATTTAAGATTTTTCTCTGCTTGAAGAGATTTGTATATGTTGTAACATAAACCACAGCCACTTTTAAATTACTTATACTTTTGCTACTATGACTGTGTGTCTACCCTTTTAGCCAATACTTCTCCATTTTCTCATTTTGCCTGTTAAAATCTGAATCACTATATGTAGATCTGTTACATTTCAGGATGTAAAAAATTCCAATAAACTAATTTATTAAGTTTAAAAAAAAAAAAAAAGACCTAAGGATAAATAAGTGTACTGGGTGTCTAATCAATCTTTTTTTTTTATTTCACAATTGCAACAAATTATCCCAGGGTTTCTAAAATCAATGCCTTTCCTGTAATCTATTAGTCACAAGGATGCCATATGTCCTCTTTCATGCTGTTGTTTCTGTTGAGGCTCCGGGAGCCTCTTCTAAAAAGGCCTAAGGATAAAGAAGTGTACTGGGTGTATAAACTATAATTTTTTAGATTTTACGGTTGCAACTAATGATCTCTGTGTTTCTAAAATTGATGCCTTTCCTGTAATCTAATTTTCAAAAGGATGACATATGTCCTCTTTCCTGCTGCTGGTTTTGTGGAGGGTCCTGGAGCCTCTGCTAAAAAAAGACCTAAGGATAAATAAGTGTACTGGGTGTCTAATCAATCTTTATTTAGATTTCAAGGTTGCAACAAATTATCCCAGGGTTTCTAAAATCAATGCCTTTCCTGTAATCTATTAGTCACAAGGATGCCATATGTCCTCTTTCATGCTGTTGTTTCTGTTGAGGCTCCGGGAGCCTCTTCTAAAAAGGCCTAAGGATAAAGAAGTGTACTGGGTGTATAATCTATGTTTTTTGAGATTTCACGGTTGCAACTAATGATCTCTGTGTTTCTAAAATCAATGCCTTTCCTGTAATCTAATTTTCAAAAGGATGCCATTTGTCCTCTTTCATGCTGCTGGTTTTGTGGAGGGTCCTGGAGCCTCTGCTAAAAAGGCCTAAGGATAAAGAAGTGTACTGGGTGTATAATCTAAGTTTTTTTAGATTTCACGGTTGCAACTAATGATCTCTGTGTTTCTAAAATCAATGCCTTTCCAGAAATATATTTTTCTAAAAGATGCCATATGTCCTCTTTCCTGCTGCTGGTTTTGTTGAGGGTCCTGGAGCCTCTGCTAATAAGGCCTAAGGATAAATAAGTGTACTGGGTGTCTAATCCAGTTTTTTTTTAGATTTCCCGGTTGCAACAAATTATCTCTGGGTTTCTCAAATCAATGCCTTAAATGTAATCTATTGGTCAAAAGGATGCCATATGTCCTCTTTCCTTTTTTTTTTTTTTTCTCGGTATTTTTGTTTATTTTAGAAAATGTAATGCACTTATAAATTCACTAAGATTATGACTTTGCACACTGCCATTTTCCATGCAGCATTTTGACATGTCGTGTGATATGACTAGAAGATTGAAGGTATGTTTTGAATCTGCTGAGCATAATAAAAAAATTTTTTTTAATTTAACTTGAGTTAATAACTGAAGCATGACTTCAGGAGTCAGGTGTGGTCGTAGGTAGTAGTTGTTAGCAGATTATTTTTATTGCAAATTGCAATTGCCACAGCGTGCATAAAATGTGCGTCACTACTCCAAATCTTACCTTTTTTTTTCATTCAGGGTTGTCCGGCGCCATATTGGAAAGGCAAAAAACAGGTCTCCGTACCCGTTGATATAAGGGGTGACTAGTGCTTTTACCAGGCTCCTCTTGGATAGCCCCAGAAAGTGTGACTATGAATCCCAAAAAGAAAATTAAATTAAGAATGAAAACTAACTCCAAAGTAACTTGTAAGACCTGGAGCTCCTCAAACACATGTCCTACCGCAACAGCTATAGGCTCTGCCCCCCAAATCTTATCTTTTTAATGCCAATTGATATTGCTGGAACAACAGTAAATAAATGTGCGTCACCACAGTCTCCGAAGCTGTTGTCGGATGTATACAAAAACACTGATAAAGTATTCCTTTCGGGGAGCAAAGAGATGGCTACCGGAACACTCCAGGAACTTCACAAGAGTCACTGTCTTGTGTTTCTGGTGATTTTGGAGACATCTGGGTAGTGTACAGGGAGGCCCAAAATCCTCTCCATCTCTGTGCACCACAGGACAGGACGTCCTTGTCATCCATAAGCACATGAAATTGCTTGCATTTTCCTTGCTTCAAGAAGTTCAGCTTTTGTGGTGAATTAATTACAGAATTAAATAAACTTTGGTTTCCTACCATACTCAAGACAATCTTGTATTTCAAGCTTCGGACTTGCTGTGGGAAACAGTGGCCTGTACATACCAGGAAGATGATTTAGACAGAAGTAACAGGCTCTGATTGCAGGTGACACATGTTTATCGTTAATCATCAAAGGGGTTGCGTGCAGAATATGGCTGATGGCCCCTTATTCACATGTTTGTCCAGAGCCACGACAATTGCAAACAGCCAGAAGAAAGGTCGGTTCTCACCAGCCTTAAGTTGAGCTTCAATTACCAAATGCTGATATTCAAAAAATAGACAAACAGTGCCTTAAAAAACACATTTGCAATATGGATTCACCAGAGCAAGGTCATTGCAAATACTTCCCACGATAACAAAATTAAAATGCCACAACTCCGCAATCTTTCCCTTCACATTATTATTGTAACACTATATTTTACTTGTATGCCCACCTCCCTGCTCTTGTTTTTGTTGAGGGTCCTGGGCCTCTGCTAAAAAGGCCTATGGATAAATAAGTGTACTGGGTGACTAATCAATGTTTTTTTCTATTTCCCGGGTCATATAAATGATCTTTGGGATTCTAAAATCAATGCCTTTCCTGTAATCTATTATTCAAAAGGATGACATATGTCCTCTTTCATGCTGTTGTTTCGGTTGAGGCTCAGGGACCCTTTTATTAAAAAGGCCTGAGGATAAATAAGTGTACTGGGTGTCTAATCAATTTTTTTTCTATTTCCCAGTTGCAAATAATGATCTGTGGGTTTCTAAAATCAATGCCTTTCTTGTAATCTATTATTCAAAAGGATGACATATGTCCTCTTTCATGCTGTTGTTTCAGTTGAGGCTCCGGGACCCTCTTATTAAAAAGGCCTGAGGAAAAATAAGTGTACTGGGTGTCTAATCAATGTTTTTTTCTATTTCACGGTTGCAAATAATGATCTGTGGGTTTCTAAAATCAATGCCTTTCTTGTAATCTATTATTCAAAAGGATGACATATGTCCTCTTTCATGCTGCTGTTTCGGTTGAGGCTCCGGAACCCTCTTATTAAAAAGGCCTGAGGATAAATAAGTGTAACGGGTGTCTAATCAATGTTTTTTTCTATTTCCCAGGTCATATAAATGATCTCTGGGATTATAAAATCAATGCCTTTCTTGTAATCTATTATTCAAAAGGATGATATATGTCCTCTTTCATGCTGTTGTTTCGGCTGAGGCTCCGGGTTCCTCTTATTAAAAAGGCCTAAGAATAAATAAGTGTACTGGGTGTCTAATCAATGTTTTTTTCTATTTCCCGGGTCATATAAATGATCTGTGGGATTCTAAAATCAATGCCTTTCCTGTAATCTATTATTCAAAAGGATGACATATGTCCTCTTTCATGCTGTTGTTTCGGTTGAGGCTCCGGGACCCTCTTATTAAAAAGGCCTGAGGATAAATAAGTGTACTGGGTGTCTAATCAATGTTTTATTCTAGTTCCCGGGTCATATAAATGATCTCTGGGATTCTAAAATCAATACCTTAACTGTAATCAATTGTTCACAAGGATGCCATATGTCCTCTTTCATGCTGTTGTTTCAGTTGAGGCTCCGGGAGCCTCTTATAAAAAGGCCTAAGGATAAAGAAGTGTTCTGGGTGTCCAATCAATGTTTTTTTTTATTTCACAGTTGCAAAAAAATTATCTATGGCTTTGTAAAATCTATGCCTTACCTGTCATCTATAGTTCAAAAGGATGCCATATGTCCTCTTTCCTGCTGTTGTTTTTGTTGGGGGTCCGGAACACTAGTCTAAAAAGGCCGAAGGAGAACGACCTGTACTGTACTTGGTGTCCAATCATGTTTTTGTTTTCAATTTCACGGTTCATAATAAATATCGCCGTGTAACTAAAATCAATGCCATACCTGTACTCTGTTGTTCAAAAGGATGGCATATGTGGTGTTTCATTCAGTTTTGGTTGTTGAGGGTCGTGGCTGTGGGACAGCGTATAAAACGGCTGAAGGAGAACAACCTGTACAGCCTTGCTCCTCTTTTTAGGCAGGCCAGCTCTTTGCATACATGCCCACAGACTCTGTAACGCATGCCTCTTTTAGGGAGAGGTGCAGCCATAATGCAGGGTCAGAACCTCTGCCTGCAACTGTTATACTCGATTTTGTGAAAGGAAGTAAGCTTACCATAGTTCCCTGCACGCACGTGTTGTTATATTTTGGTGAGGGTAATCATGATGGCCATGTAGACCACCACCACTGAGAGTCCTGGAAGTAACAGGGATTAGATGAAAGAGCTAAGAATAGTAGAACTTGAAACAACAGAGTTAGCCATGGGTGTTAGAGCAAAACCGCTTGGCTTTTTTTTTGGCTTTGGGTGCGGCTATTCATGCAGGCCATATAGAGCTGCCACCATTCGGTGTCGTATCAGCTATTAAACTAATAAGAACAGTACTACCAAAATACAGCCAATGAAGGACCTTAGGAAGACTGAGCCAAGGTTGGATTGTAGTATTTGGTTAGGCTAATCATGATGGCCATGTAGACCACCACCGAGAGTCCTGGAAGTAACAGGGATGAGATGAAAGAGCTAAGAATAGTAGAACTTGAAACAACAGAGTTAGCCATGGGTGTTAGTGCAAACCCGCTTGGCTTTTTTTTGGCTTTGGGTGCGGCTATTCATGCAGGCCATATAGAGCTGCCACCATTCGGTGTCGTATCAGCTATTAAACTAATAAGAACAGTACTACCAAAATACAGCCAATGAAGGGCCTTAGGAAGACTGAGCCAAGGTTGGATTGTAGTATTTGGTTAGGCTAATCATGATGGCCATGTAGACCACCACCGAGAGTCCTGGAAGTAACAGGGATGATGAGATGAAAGTGCTAAGAATAGTACTACTTGAAACAACAGAGTTAGCCATGGGTGTTAATCCAAGACCGCTTGGATTTATTTTTGTATTGGGTGTGGCTAATCATGCAGGCCATATAGAGCTGCCACCATTCGGTGTTGTATCAGGTATAAAAATAATAAGAACTGTACTATCAAAATACAGACAATGAAGGGCCTATGAAGACTGAGCAAAGGTTGGATTGTAGTATTTTGTTCGGCTAATCATGATGGCCATGTAGACCACCGAGAGTCCTGGAAATAACAGGGATGAGATGAAAGAGCTAAGAATAGTAGAACTTGAAACATTAGAGTTAGCCATTGGTGTTAGTGCAAAACCGCTTGGCTTCTTTTTGGCTTTGGGTGCGGCTATTCATGCAGGCCATATAGAGCTGCCACCATTCGGTGTCGTATCAGCTATTAAACTAATAAGAACAGTACTTCCAAAATACAGCCAATGAAGGGCCTTAGGAAGACTGAGCCAAGGTTGGATTGTAGTATTTGGTTAGGCTAAACATGATGACCATGTAGGATAAAGAAGTGTACTGGGTGTATAATCTATGTTTTTTTAGATTTCACGGTTGCAAATAATGATCTCTGTTTTTCTAAAATCAATGCCTTTCATGTAATCTAATTTTCAAAAGGATGCCATATATCCTCTTTCATGCTGCTGGTTTTGTGGAGGGTCCTGGAGCCTCTGATAAAAAGGCCTAAGGATAAAGAAGTGTACTGGGTGTATAATCTATGTTTTTTTAGATTTCACGGTTGCAACTAATGATCTCTGTGTTTCTAAAATCAATGCCCTTCCTGTAATCAAATTTTCAAAAGGATGCCATATGTCCTCTTTCCTGCTGCTGGTTTTGTGGAGGGCCCTGGAGCCTCTGCTAAAAAAAGACCTAAAGGAGTGGAATGCTGGTTCCTGCAAGAGAAGCTGTCGTAGGCTGTTAGTGTACTGGAGCAGTGCGAGCTGTGCGCCCCCTCCCACCCCGGAGCCACATCTCGCTGCTTGGGATGTGATTTACAGAGTCTCCGGTAAATTGGTAGCCATGAGCCTCAGGGATGTCGGGGGAAACAAGCAGGAACAGTTCTACGGTAGTTGTTTTTTTAGTAACTGCAGCTGGAGGAAGTGCGGCACTTCCTCCGGTGTATGTCTGGTGTTAATTCTTGCTATACTGCTGCTTCTGCCCCCGGCCTCCTTGTGCACGGTTTGTCAAGCAGAAGCTGGGGCCCCATGGAGGAGGAAGGATTCAACAACACTCCTGGCAGATCCATATATTTCTTTGAACCCGCCTTGTCTAACTGAAGAGGAACGATCCAGTCTGGAGGCTATTCGCACAATTCACAAACAAATGGATGATGACAAAGATGGTGGTATTGAGGTGGAAGAAAGTGTTGAGTTTCTTCGTGAAGATATGAAATACAAAGATGCATCACGTAAGCATAACCATTTGCACCGTGAAGACTCGCATATCACAGTTGAGGATTTATGGAGGAAGTGGAAAACATTAGAAGTTCACAACTGGATGGAAGAAGAGACATTACAGTGGCTGCTGGAGTTTGTTGAACTTCCCCAGTATGAGAAGAACTTCAATGAGAATGCTGTGAAAGGAACGGCCCTGACCAGAATAGCAGTAAATGAACCAGCGTATATGATCGCGCAGTTGAAAATTATTGATCGAAGCCACCGGCAAAAACTACAGCTAAAGGCACTGGATGTGGTTTTGTTTGGCCCACTGACAAGACCTCCTCATAATTGGGTGAAGGACTTTGTACTGACAATATCTATTGTGATTGGTGTTGGAGGATGCTGGTTTGCCTATACACAGAATAAGACCTCAAAAGAACAAATATCGCAAATGATGAAAGATTTGGAAGGGCTTCAAAAAGCTGAGCTAAGCCTTATGGAACTCCAAGAGAGGCTAGACAAAGCACAAGAGGAAAACAGAACAGTAGCTGTGGAAAAGCAAAACCTTGAGCGCAAATTAATGGATGAAATCAGTGATGCAAAACGGGAGGCGCATCGACTGCTGGAATTGAGGGAAGGTGCAGAATGTGAATTAAGTAGACTAAAATATGCAGAAGAAGAACTCGTACAGGTTCGCATGGCTTTGAAAAAAGCTGAAAAGGAGTTTGAATTGAGGAGTAACTGGTTTGTTCCAGAAAGCTTACAAAAATGGCTCCAGTTAACACATGAGGTGGAAGTACAGTACTACAACATCAAGAAACAAAATGCTGAAATGCAGCTTGCGATTGCTAAAGAAGAGGCAGAAAAAAGAAAAAAGAAGAGAAGTACCATTTTTGGGACATTACATGTTGCACACAGTTCATCCTTGGATGAGGTGGACCATAAAATTCTTGAAGCAAAAAAAGCACTCTCTGAATTGACTACATGTTTACGGGAGCGCCTTTACAGTTGGCAGCAGATAGAGAAGATGAGTGGCTTTCAAATTGTGCATAACTCAGGTTTGCCAAACCTGACTTCCTCACTGTACTCAGACCAGAGTTGGGTGGTAATGCCTAGAGTTTCAAATCCTCCTTATCCTATTGCTGGCGGCGTGGATGAATTGGATGAAGACACACCTCCAATAATTTCACAGTTTCATGGATCCAATATAAAAGCTCATGGGACATTGGCAAGAAGCAGCAGTATGTGTCGCCCACGACGTACTGTAATTCCAGCTTCGCCTCAGACTCCACATGTCCTGCAGTCACCTGATCCAGATATTCTATCTGTTTCAAGTTGTCCTGCTATTTACCGCACTGAAGAGGAAGAGGATGCCATCTATTTCATTGCAGAAAAGCAGTGGGAAACACAAGATCCTGGCACAGAAAGTGATGCTTTAAATTCTTCAATTGGAAGAAGGCAATCTCCTCCTTCAAGCCTTGAAGTGCAAGTCACAGGTCATACAAGAAAGATATCAAGGGAGGAAACTTCTTGTGAAGAATCATCTACAGACTTTCCTTTAACAGCAGATGTTCCTATAGCTACTCCTGATGCACCTAGTCTGACAGAAAGCCAAAGCATGGCTTTCAGCCCAGCTAGCAAGTTTTACAATGGCATTCTGGAGAAATCCTGCAGCATGCACCAACTCCCCAGTGTTCTACCGGTCCCTAAGCCACCTTATTCACCGTTTCCTTCTTCCCCAAATGATGGCAAGCCAGTTCAACAAGTCCATGGTATCCCGGTATTAAAGACTATGTCTCACGATCTTCCCCAAAATGGGGAGAAAAATAAAAAGTCATCCAAAATAAAAATACTTTTTAAAAAGATATCAAAATAGGTCACTTGAAGGAAAGTAACTAATACAGATATTAGGCTTGACTTTGTATTATTTTAGGAATGTAACTCCACTTTGGAGCTTTCCATACTGGATGTTCTAGTGGAGTGCGCCGAAATTTGTCTACTATTTTAAGGACTGTGAAGTTTTGTCAACAATCACTGAATTTCATTCAAAAAGTGGATCTGTTTACATTCACTTTTATCTATTTATTTCTGCATTTAAACTTTTAGTTACAATTAACAAGCTTTAACAGACTAGTGAGCATGCAAAGGCTCCCACATGTTTCTTGTTTACTGGAGTATCTTCTTACCTTTCCACAAAATTATGACATTTTACATTTTGGACTAAATTGCAAAGGATTATAATCTAATTGCACTACTGTTTTCCAGACTGGAAAAGAATACTTGCAAGTAAAATTGTTTTAAGATTTGTTAAATGACAGATAAGAAGGGGGAGGGTCCGTTTTATCTTTTGAAGCAATTGGGTTTTTAAATAGAGCCTAGAATTTCTAATCAGAATTTACACAGAAGAAGCTCCTACTATTTGTGTGGAAGCTTATTTTGATTCACTTGTTCTTAATGTTTAAAGGTTCTGCTGTAAAGACAGATTTTATTAGGGCTTTTACTACTGTGATTTTACAGTTACAGGCTGTATGATATATGTAGATATTATTATATAACAAGAGGATAGGCTCTTGATTCCTTATGCAAGTGATGAAGGTAAAACATAACAGGAATTAAAGCATCCTTGTGCTTTAAAAATAAGCAAAGTAGTGGCTTGTTTACAGGCAAAGGGTTCCAGGATAAAGTTGGACGCATTACGGTTTGTTGGGCTTATTGGATACTCTGTTGCATGAAGATGTGCAAAAAAAACACTCCAAACTTTACGGTTTATATTGTCATTAAAGATAAATGTGTTTCCATAACTGACACCATTGTATAATTTCAAATGTATGTAATTGAGATATTGCACTGCCCAAACAAATTATAATGCAAAGGGTTCCCAGATTGCTCCGATTTAAGATTTTTCTCTGCTTGAAGAGATTTGTATATGTTGTAACATAAACCACAGCCACTTTTAAATTACTTATACTTTTGCTACTATGACTGTGTGTCTACCCTTTCTCATTTTGCCTGTTAAAATCTGAATCACTATATGTAGATCTGTTACATTTCAGGATGTAAAAAATTCCAATAAACTAATTTATTAAGTTTAAAAAAAAAAAAAAAAGACCTAAGGATAAATAAGTGTACTGGGTGTCTAATCAATCTTTTTTTTTTATTTCACAATTGCAACAAATTATCCCAGGGTTTCTAAAATCAATGCCTTTCCTGTAATCTATTAGTCACAAGGATGCCATATGTCCTCTTTCATGCTGTTGTTTCTGTTGAGGCTCCGGGAGCCTCTTCTAAAAAGGCCTAAGGATAAAGAAGTATACTGGGTGTATAAACTATAATTTTTTAGATTTTACGGTTGCAACTAATGATCTCTGTGTTTCTAAAATTGATGCCTTTCCTGTAATCTAATTTTCAAAAGGATGACATATGTCCTCTTTCCTGCTGCTGGTTTTGTGGAGGGTCCTGGAGCCTCTGCTAAAAAAAGACCTAAGGATAAATAAGTGTACTGGGTGTCTAATCAATCTTTATTTAGATTTCAAGGTTGCAACAAATTATCCCAGGGTTTCTAAAATCAATGCCTTTCCTGTAATCTATTAGTCACAAGGATGCCATATGTCCTCTTTCATTCTGTTGTTTCTGTTGAGGCTCCGGGAGCCTCTTCTAAAAAGGCCTAAGGATAAAGAAGTGTACTGGGTGTATAATCTATGTTTTTTGAGATTTCACGGTTGCAACTAATGATCTCTGTGTTTCTAAAATCAATGCCTTTCCTGTAATCTAATTTTCAAAAGGATGCCATTTGTCCTCTTTCATGCTGCTGGTTTTGTGGAGGGTCCTGGAGCCTCTGCTAAAAAGGCCTAAGGATAAAGAAGTGTACTGGGTGTATAATCTAAGTTTTTTTAGATTTCACGGTTGCAACTAATGATCTCTGTGTTTCTAAAATCAATGCCTTTCCAGAAATATATTTTTCTAAAAGATGCCATATGTCCTCTTTCCTGCTGCTGGTTTTGTTGAGGGTCCTGGAGCCTCTGCTAATAAGGCCTAAGGATAAATAAGTGTACTGGGTGTCTAATCCAGTTTTTTTTTAGATTTCCCGGTTGCAACAAATTATCTCTGGGTTTCTCAAATCAATGCCTTAAATGTAATCTATTGGTCAAAAGGATGCCATATGTCCTCTTTCCTTTTTTTTTTTTTTTTCTCGGTATTTTTGTTTATTTTAGAAAATGTAATGCACTTATAAATTCACTAAGATTATGACTTTGCACACTGCCATTTTCCATGCAGCATTTTGACATGTCGTGTGATATGACTAGAAGATTGAAGGTATGTTTTGAATCTGCTGAGCATAATAAAAAAAAAATTTTTAATTTAACTTGAGTTAATAACTGAAGCATGACTTCAGGAGTCAGGTGTGGTCGTAGGTAGTAGTTGTTAGCAGATTATTTTTATTGCAAATTGCAATTGCCACAGCGTGCATAAAATGTGCGTCACTACTCCAAATCTTACCTTTTTTTTTCATTCAGGGTTGTCCGGCGCCATATTGGAAAGGCAAAAAACAGGTCTCCGTACCCGTTGATATAAGGGGTGACTAGTGCTTTTACCAGGCTCCTCTTGGATAGCCCCAGAAAGTGTGACTATGAATCCCAAAAAGAAAATTAAATTAAGAATGAAAACTAACTCCAAAGTAACTTGTAAGGCCTGGAGCTCCTCAAACACATGTCCTACCGCAACAGCTATAGGCTCTGCCCCCCAAATCTTATCTTTTTAATGCCAATTGATATTGCCACAGCTGGAACAACAGTAAATAAATGTGCGTCACCACAGTCTCCGAAGCTGTTGTCGGATGTATACAAAAACACTGATAAAGTATTCCTTTCGGGGAGCAAAGAGATGGCTACCGGAACACTCCAGGAACTTCACAAGAGTCACTGTCTTGTGTTTCTGGTGATTTTGGAGACATCTGGGTAGTGTACAGGGAGGCCCAAAATCCTCTCCATCTCTGTGCACCACAGGACAGGACGTCCTTGTCATCCATATGCACATGAAATTGCTTGCATTTTCCTTGCTTCAAGAAGTTCAGCTTTTGTGGTGAATTAATTACAGAATTAAATAAACTTTGGTTTCCTACCATACTCAAGACAATCTTGTATTTCAAGCTTCGGACTTGCTGTGGGAAACAGTGGCCTGTACATACCAGGAAGATGATTTAGACAGAAGTAACAGGCTCTGATTGCAGGTGACACATGTTTATCGTTAATCATCAAAGGGGTTGCGTGCAGAATATGGCTGATGGCCCCTTATTCACATGTTTGTCCAGAGCCACGACAATTGCAAACAGCCAGAAGAAAGGTCGGTTCTCACCAGCCTTAAGTTGAGCTTCAATTACCAAATGCTGATATTCAAAAAATAGACAAACAGTGCCTTAAAAAACACATTTGCAATATGGATTCACCAGAGCAAGGTCATTGCAAATACTTCCCACGATAACAAAATTAAAATGCCACAACTCCGCAATCTTCCCCTTCACATTATTATTGTAACACTATATTTTACTTGTATGCCCACCTCCCTGCTCTTGTTTTTGTTGAGGGTCCTGGGCCTCTGCTAAAAAGGCCTATGGATAAATAAGTGTACTGGGTGACTAATCAATGTTTTTTTCTATTTCCCGGGTCATATAAATGATCTTTGGGATTCTAAAATCAATGCCTTTCCTGTAATCTATTATTCAAAAGGATGACATATGTCCTCTTTCATGCTGTTGTTTCGGTTGAGGCTCAGGGACCCTTTTATTAAAAAGGCCTGAGGATAAATAAGTGTACTGGGTGTCTAATCAATGTTTTTTTCTATTTCCCAGTTGCAAATAATGATCTGTGGGTTTCTAAAATCAATGCCTTTCTTGTAATCTATTATTCAAAAGGATGACATATGTCCTCTTTCATGCTGTTGTTTCAGTTGAGGCTCCGGGACCCTCTTATTAAAAAGGCCTGAGGAAAAATAAGTGTACTGGGTGTCTAATCAATGTTTTTTTCTATTTCACGGTTGCAAATAATGATCTGTGGGTTTCTAAAATCAATGCCTTTCTTGTAATCTATTATTCAAAAGGATGACATATGTCCTCTTTCATGCTGCTGTTTCGGTTGAGGCTCCGGAACCCTCTTATTAAAAAGGCCTGAGGATAAATAAGTGTAATGGGTGTCTAATCAATGTTTTTTTCTATTTCCCAGGTCATATAAATGATCTCTGGGATTATAAAATCAATGCCTTTCTTGTAATCTATTATTCAAAAGGATGATATATGTCCTCTTTCATGCTGTTGTTTCGGCTGAGGCTCCGGGTTCCTCTTATTAAAAAGGCCTAAGAATAAATAAGTGTACTGGGTGTCTAATCAATGTTTTTTTCTATTTCCCGGGTCATATAAATGATCTGTGGGATTCTAAAATCAATGCCTTTCCTGTAATCTATTATTCAAAAGGATGACATATGTCCTCTTTCATGCTGTTGTTTCGGTTGAGGCTCCGGGACCCTCTTATTAAAAAGGCCTGAGGATAAATAAGTGTACTGGGTGTCTAATCAATGTTTTATTCTAGTTCCCGGGTCATATAAATGATCTCTGGGATTCTAAAATCAATACCTTAACTGTAATCAATTGTTCACAAGGATGCCATATGTCCTCTTTCATGCTGTTGTTTCAGTTGAGGCTCCGGGAGCCTCTTATAAAAAGGCCTAAGGATAAAGAAGTGTTCTGGGTGTCCAATCAATGTTTTTTTTTATTTCACAGTTGCAAAGAAATTATCTATGGCTTTGTAAAATCTATGCCTTACCTGTCATCTATAGTTCAAAAGGATGCCATATGTCCTCTTTCCTGCTGTTGTTTTTGTTGGGGGTCCGGAACACTAGTCTAAAAAGGCCGAAGGAGAACGACCTGTACTGTACTTGGTGTCCAATCATGTTTTTGTTTTCAATTTCACGGTTCATAATAAATATCGCCGTGTAACTAAAATCAATGCCATACCTGTACTCTGTTGTTCAAAAGGATGGCATATGTGGTGTTTCATTCAGTTTTGGTTGTTGAGGGTCGTGGCTGTGGGACAGCGTATAAAACGGCTGAAGGAGAACAACCTGTACAGCCTTGCTCCTCTTTTTAGGCAGGCCAGCTCTTTGCATACATGCCCACAGACTCTGTAACGCATGCCTCTTTTAGGGAGAGGTGCAGCCATAATGCAGGGTCAGAACCTCTGCCTGCAACTGTTATACTCGATTTTGTGAAAGGAAGTAAGCTTACCATAGTTCCCTGCACGCACGTGTTGTTATATTTTGGTGAGGGTAATCATGATGGCCATGTAGACCACCACCACTGAGAGTCCTGGAAGTAACAGGGATTAGATGAAAGAGCTAAGAATAGTAGAACTTGAAACAACAGAGTTAGCCATGGGTGTTAGAGCAAAACCGCTTGGCTTTTTTTTTGGCTTTGGGTGCAGCTATTCATGCAGGCCATATAGAGCTGCCACCATTCGGTGTCGTATCAGCTATTAAACTAATAAGAACAGTACTACCAAAATACAGCCAATGAAGGACCTTAGGAAGACTGAGCCAAGGTTGGATTGTAGTATTTGGTTAGGCTAATCATGATGGCCATGTAGACCACCACCGAGAGTCCTGGAAGTAACAGGGATGAGATGAAAGAGCTAAGAATAGTAGAACTTGAAACAACAGAGTTAGCCATGGGTGTTAGTGCAAACCCGCTTGGCTTTTTTTTGGCTTTGGGTGCGGCTATTCATGCAGGCCATATAGAGCTGCCACCATTCGGTGTCGTATCAGCTATTAAACTAATAAGAACAGTACTACCAAAATACAGCCAATGAAGGGCCTTAGGAAGACTGAGCCAAGGTTGGATTGTAGTATTTGGTTAGGCTAATCATGATGGCCATGTAGACCACCACCGAGAGTCCTGGAAGTAACAGGGATGATGAGATGAAAGTGCTAAGAATAGTACTACTTGAAACAACAGAGTTAGCCATGGGTGTTAATCCAAGACCGCTTGGATTTATTTTTGTATTGGGTGTGGCTAATCATGCAGGCCATATAGAGCTGCCACCATTCGGTGTTGTATCAGGTATAAAAATAATAAGAACTGTACTATCAAAATACAGACAATGAAGGGCCTATGAAGACTGAGCAAAGGTTGGATTGTAGTATTTTGTTCGGCTAATCATGATGGCCATGTAGACCACCGAGAGTCCTGGAAATAACAGGGATGAGATGAAAGAGCTAAGAATAGTAGAACTTGAAACATTAGAGTTAGCCATTGGTGTTAGTGCAAAACCGCTTGGCTTCTTTTTGGCTTTGGGTGCGGCTATTCATGCAGGCCATATAGAGCTGCCACCATTCGGTGTCGTATCAGCTATTAAACTAATAAGAACAGTACTTCCAAAATACAGCCAATGAAGGGCCTTAGGAAGACTGAGCCAAGGTTGGATTGTAGTATTTGGTTAGGCTAAACATGATGACCATGTAGACCACCACGAGAGTCCTGGAAATAACAGGGATGAGATGAAAGAGCTAAGAATAGTAGAACTTGAAACAACAGAGTTAGCCATGGGTGTTAGTGCAAAACCGCTTGGCTTTTTTTTGGCTTTGGGTGCGGCTATTCATGCAGGCCATATAGAGCTGCCACCATTAGGTGTCGTATCAGCTATTAAACTAATAAGAACAGTACTACCAAAATACAGCCAATGAAGGGCCTTAGGAAGACTGAGCCAAGTTTGGATTGTAGTATTTGGTTAGGCTAAACATGATGGCCATGTAGATCACCACCGAGAGTCCTGGAAGTAACAGGGATAAGATGAAAGAGCTAAGAATAGTAGAACTTGGAACAACAGAGTTAGCCATGGGTGTTAGTGCAAAACCGCTTGGTTTTTTTTTTGGCTTTGGGTGCGGCTATTCATGCAGGCCATATAGAGCTGCCACCATTCGGTGTCGTATCAGCTATTAAACTAATAAGAACAGTACTACCAAAATACAGCCAATGAAGGGCCTTAGGAAGACTGAGCCAAGGTTGGATTGTAGTATTTGGTTAGGCTAATCATGATGGCCATGTAGACCACCACAGAGAGTCCTGGAAGTAACAGGGATGAGATGAAAGAGCTAAGAATAGTAGAACTTGAAACAACAGAGTTAGCCATGGGTGTTAGAGCAAAACCGCTTGGCTTTTATTTGGATTTGGGTGCGGCTATTCATGCAGGCCATATAGAGCTGCCACCATTTGGTTTCGTATCAGCTATTAAACTAATAAGAACAGTACTACCAAAATACAGCCAATGAAGGGCCTTAGGAAGACTGAGCCAAGGTTGGATTGTAGTATTTGGTTAGGCTAATCATGATGGTCATGTAGACCATCACCGAGAGTCCTGGAAGTAACAGGGATGAGATGAAAGAGCTAAGAATAGTAGAACTTGAAACAACAGAGTTAGCCATGGGTGTTAGTGCAAAACCGCTTGGCTTTTTTTTGGCTTTGGGTGCAGCTATTCATGCAGGCCATTTAGAGCTGCCACCATTCGGTGTCGTATCAGCTATTAAACTAATAAGAACAGTACTAACAAAATACAGCCAATGAAGGGCCTTAGGAAGACTGAGCCAAGGTTGGATTGTAGTATTTGCTTAGGCTAAACATGATGGCCATGTAGACCACCACCGAGAGTCCTGGAAGTAACAGGGATGAGATGAAAGAGCTAATAATAGTAGAACCTGAAACAACAGAGTTAGCCATGGGTGTTAGTGCAAAACCGCTTGGTTTTTTTTTTGGCTTTGGGTGCGGCTATTCATGCAGGCCATATAGAGCTGCCACCATTCGGTGTCGTATCAGCTATTAAACTAATAAGAACAGTACTACCAAAATACAGCCAATGAAGGTCCTTAGGAAGACTGAGCCAAGGTTGGATTGTAGTATTTGGTTAGGCTAATCATGATGGCCATGTAGACCACCACAGAGAGTCCTGGAAGTAACAGGGATGAGATGAAAGAGCTAAGAATAGTAGAACTTGAAACAACAGAGTTAGCCATGGGTGTTAGAGCAAAACCGCTTGGCTTTTATTTGGATTTGGGTGCGGCTATTCATGCAGGCCATATAGAGCTGCCACCATTTGGTTTCGTATCAGCTATTAAACTAATAAGAACAGTACTACCAAAATACAGCCAATGAAGGGCCTTAGGAAGACTGAGCCAAGGTTGGATTGTAGTATTTGGTTAGGCTAATCATGATGGTCATGTAGACCATCACCGAGAGTCCTGGAAGTAACAGGGATGAGATGAAAGAGCTAAGAATAGTAGAACTTGAAACAACAGAGTTAGCCATGGGTGTTAGTGCAAAACCGCTTGGCTTTTTTTTGGCTTTGGGTGCAGCTATTCATGCAGGCCATTTAGAGCTGCCACCATTCGGTGTCGTATCAGCTATTAAACTAATAAGAACAGTACTAACAAAATACAGCCAATGAAGGGCCTTAGGAAGACTGAGCCAAGGTTGGATTGTAGTATTTGCTTAGGCTAAACATGATGGCCATGTAGACCACCACTGAGAGTCCTGGAAGTAACAGGGATGAGATGAAAGAGCTAAGAATAGTAGAACCTGAAACAACAGAGTTAGCCATGGGTGTTAGTGCAAAACCGCTTGGCTTTTTTTTGGCTTTGGGTGCGGCTATTCATGCAGGCCATATAGAGCTGCCACCATTCTGTGTCGTATCAGCTATTAAACTAATAAGAACAGTACTACCAAAATACAGCCAATGAAGGGCCTTAGGAAGACTGAGCCAAGGTTGGATTGTAGTATTTGGTTAGGCTAATCATGATGGCCATGTAGACCACCACCGAGAGTCCTGGAAGTAACAGGGATGATGAGATGAAAGTGCTAAGAATAGTACTACTTGAAACAACAGAGTTAGCCATGGGTGTTAATCCAAGACCGCTTGGATTTATTTTTGTATTGGGTGCGGCTAATCATGCAGGCCTTATAGAGCTGCCACCATTCGGTGTTGTATCAGGTATAAAAATAATAAGAACTGTACTATCAAAATACAGACAATGAAGGGCCTATGAAGACTGAGCAAAGGTTGGATTGTAGTATTTTGTTCGGCTAATCATGATGGCCATGTAGACCACCCGTAACAGGGATGAAAGTGCTAAGAATAGTACTAATTGAAACAACCGAGTTAGCCATGGTTTTAGTGTAAGACCACTCTGCTTTTTTTTGGGTTTGGGTGCAGCTAATCATGAAGGCCAGATAGACCTGCCACCATTTGGTGTTGTAACAGGTATTAAACTGGAAAGAACAGTACTACTTAACACAACCTACTTACCATGAGTCCCAGAGCATATGTTTATTATATTTTGTAGGGGTAATCATGCAGGCCATATAGACCTCCACCGATAGGGTGAGTATGAGTAACAGCTATTAAAATGCGAAGGACATTACTAATTAACACAACATAGTTACCATGAGTCGCAGACCAAGAGCAGATGTCTTATTATTATATTTTGTATGGGTAATCATCCAGGCCATATAGACCTCACCAAATAGGGGGAGTTACAGAGATTAAAGTGCTAAGAATGGTAGTACTTAAAACACAACCTAGTTAAAATAGGTACCAGACCGCATGCCTTATTATTATATTTTTTCAGGGTAATCAGGCAGGCCATATAGAACACCCCCAATAGGGGGGGGGGGAACAGGGATTAAAGTGCTAAGAAAAGTACTAATTAACACAAGCTAGTTGGGTCCAAGAACGCATGTTTAATTATTAGACTTTATTAGGGTAATTATATATCTAACAAATCTATCTATTTCTCTTCTATCGATTCTATCTAACTATCAATCTATGTATATCTATCTATCCTATCTATCAATCTATCTTCTGTCCGGGATGTTTTGAGACAGCCACTTTGGGAATGTTAGTTGATTTAGGCCCATTATGGCTTAAAAGCAGACTCTGCATAAACTATGTAATTTTCCATGGGAGTTTTGCCAGGGATCCCCCTCCAGCATGCGACAGTCCAGGTGTTAGTACCCTTGAAACAACTTTTCCATCACTATTGTGGCCAGAAAGAGTCCTTGTAGGTTTTAAAGTTCGCCTGCCTATTGAATTCAATGGCGGTTTGCGTGGTTCGCGCGTTCGCGAACAATACCGGAAGTTTGAGTCTGCCGTTCGCGAACCGAAAATTTTAGGTTCGCGACATCACAAATGTCATGCAGTAATTTACCATTATATTTTTTTGGTGGTGATTCACTGCAGTAACAAATGACTTACACTTTATTTAATGTCACAAATCACGGTTTGCATTTGTTGCACTTTTTTTATTTGGTTTCCTGTAGTATTTTCTGATGTACACTTGAGGTAATGTAGTAATTCACAATTTATATTTGTTGTTCTGACTTTTTTTCTACCTCTCCCATCTCCCTTTCTCTTACTTGCTATTATAACTACTGGTAATATAATACTATATTAGACTGAGGAACTATATGTTTCGCTTATATGGTTGCTAATTTTTTTGTCAGTATTTTGCAATAATGTTGATATTATGCTTTGGTCTGTGCCCCTTTTTGAAAGTTTGGATCGCCTACAAAGTGCCCACATCTGATGCAGAGGTATCCGGTCATAGCCCAAGAAATTAGGTGTACCACACTACATGCATATAAATTATTATTTTTTGCTGCATTAGTGGGTGATTTTTGTCTCCAATACCTCCTTAGATTAGAATTTATAATTCCCTAAGACTACATAGGAACCATTACAACAGTTTTGAGTGTCTCCAAAATATTTTTCCATAGTAAGTAATTTACAATTTTTAAGAAATTATAATAAAATATACAAACATATATATGGTTTTTTTTTTTTTTTTCTGTCACTTGAGAGATGTTGGTCAAAAGTTCAAAATGGGTTTTCAAGAAAAAAATCTTTTGAGAAACATAGAAACATAGAAACATAGAATTTGACGGTAGATAAGAACCAAAAAGGCCCATCAAGTCTACTCATATTACATGTTACTTTTTCCTTAGGATAGTCTTATGCATGTCCCAGGCATTTTTAAAATCCTTTACAGTCTTTGTGTTTACCACCTCAAATGGAAGTTTATTCCATGAATCCACCACCCTTTCTGTAAAAAATTGCTTCCTCAAATTTCTCCTGAATCTACTACCCTCTAACTTTAGATTGTGACCCCTTGTTTTGGCATTTATTTTTTTGTGAAAAATGCTTTCAGCTTCTATTTTATTAAGTCCCTTCATATATTTGAAGGTTTCTATCATGTCACCTCTTTCCCTTCTATCCTCTAAACTATACATATTTAGATCATAGAGTCTTTCTTTGTACGTTTTATATTTTAGACCATGTACCATTTTAGTAGCCCTCCTTTGGACAGCTTCTAGTTTCTTTCTTTCTTTCTGAAGATATGGTCTCCAGAACTGTACACAGTATTCCATATTTGGTCTAACTAATGATCTGTAAAGTGGCATAAGAACCTTGCTATTTCTGCTACTAAAACCTCTTCCAATGCAACCAAGCATTTGACTGGCCTTGCTGGCTGCACTGCGGCATTGTGTACCAAATTTTAAATTATCTGAAATAATAATTCCCAAATCCCTTTCTTCTTTAATTACAGTCAGTAATGTACCGTTGAGACTATAATTGGCCTTTGGGTTTTTGGATCCTATATGCATAATTTTGCTCTTGGTAATATTAAATTTCAGATCCCATTTATTTGACCAGTCCTCTAGTTTATTAATATCACAGTTCATTTAATCAACTCCTATCATCAGCAAACAAGCAAACCTTCCCCTTAAGCCCACTTCCAATATCACTTATGAACATGTTAAACAAAACAGGCCCAAGAACTGACCCTTGGGAAACACCACTAGTAACTGATGCCTCATTTGAATGTACTCCATTAATTGAAACCCTCTGTCGTCTATCTTTAAGCCAGCATTCTACCCACTTAACAATCTTAGCATCTATTCCAAGGCAATACATTTTGTGAATAAGTTTGTTGTGTGGGACGGTGTCACATGCTTTGCTAAAGTCTAGATATGCAACATCTATGGCTCCTCCCTGGTCTATTATTTTAGTTACATGGTCAAAGAAATCAATTAGATTAGTCAGGCATGATCTTCCAGCAGTGAAACCATGCTGTCCTTTGTCTTCTAAGTTGTTTGTCTGAATCAAAGATACAAGTCTTTCCTTTAAGAGTTTCCATTAATTTCCCTGCAATTGAGGTCAAACTGACTGGCCTATAGTTAGCAGAATCTTCCCTACTACCCTTTTTATGAAGAGGGACTACATTGGCAATTTTCCAGTCTTTTGGAACAACTCCTGTTAGAAGTGACTGATTAAATAAATCAGCTAATGGAGTAGCTATTACGGATCAAAGTTCTCTTAGAACCCTTGGATGAATCTTATCTGGACACAGTCCAAGTGGTACAGCACTAAGATAACAAGGTGGTGCAAGCTGTAAGGGTACCACACAAAACCCTTAAAATAGTAACACAGTCCAAAGAATTCATCAGCACTCACCACTATGTAGAAAATTCCATCTTTATTGGGATATTCAAAGCAAAAAAGACAACGTTTCGGACCTCTAGTCCTTAGTCATGTCAGTACATAAATGTAGGTAACACACCTTAATATAGGGATGGGGGTTAAAAAACCACACCTACTTAATTAACAATTCACCTGTGAATACACACACATTTTTCTACAGTGTTACTTGTCCTAGAGGAGGATGTGCCATCTAGTGATAGATATATAATAATACATGTTAAAAAATATAACTATTACATATTGTTGCAAAAATAACAACAATTACAGAGTATTAGATACAGAGACTAATCCTATTGAAATATTTACAAAAAAAACAGATAAATCATATTCTTTATTCATACCAACAGGTGCCATGGTTTCTAATTTATTAATCCAGAATACTTCCTTCTGTTTTAAAAAAAGCTCCCTATTACCACCCCTTCTGACATACCCTGTGTCCTGCCTGAACAAAGTGTTCTGCTACTGGATTTTTTATTTTGCCATTTCTGATATCAGATTTGTGTTCACATATCCTATCACGGACCATCCTAGTGGTCTCTCCGATGTAGCTTCGCCCACATGGGCATTTAATCATATAAATGGCAAATGTAGTTCTACATGTGAATAAACCCCTGATGTTATATTTCTTGCCTGTACGTGGATGATAGAAGAATTTACCCTTCACCATACTATTACAACTAGCGCAGCCTAAACATGGGTAACATCCCATATTTTTATCTGTAATATAGCTCTGCACTTTAGTTTTAGAAGTACCTATATCGGCCTTAATTAGCCTATCTCTAAGATTCTTACTTCTCTTATAGGCCGGCATGAATCCTGACTGAAACTCAGTTACATTAGGGTTACATTGGCTCAATATGTGCCAGTGTCTCCTAAGAATAGAATTAATGTTACTGCTTAATGAGTTAAACTTGTAACAAAGACAACACGGTTTTGCTTCATCTTAACTTTAGGTTTTGTTGTCTCAAGCAAGCTGTTACGTGACACTGTTGCCACTTCTTCAATTTCTTTGTTAACTAAATCAGTAGGGTAACCCCTCACCTTAAATTTGTCACCCATCTGGTTCAATCTCTGTCTCACAAATTTGTCCTCTGACACAATTCTTCTCACTCTCAAGAGTTGACTACGAGGTAAAGACCTTTTAAGGGATTCTGGGTGAAAGCTATCTTTGAGAACAATCTCTTCATTCTATGTGGCGCCACCTGGTGGCACTACATATATGATATATTTGGAGTGTGGTTGGGCGACATTGGATCCCTATGGGAGTTTGTCAATCAGCTGAATAGTGCAACTACACATATTAAGTTTACACTAAAGCACAGTGAGGAAAATATTTAATTTCTTGACACCAAAGTCTACAAATTAGGCAATAGTTTTGGAACAGATCTGTTTACTAAGTCTACTGACAAAAACAGCCTGCTTCACTTTGATAGCTAAATGCCCCTTTAAGGGCAATGTCCAGCCAAATACCCTTTAAAAAGGCACTTTTTAGAGTAGTTTTTAATTTTTGGTAGGGTTTTGATGTTAGTGGGTTTCTTAGAAATGGGCGTGTGTCGGTTTAGGGGTTAATAGTATAGTTGACTGCTTTGCGATGGGGGATGTGGTGGTTTAGGGGTTAATAGTATATCTTAGTGCAACTGTTTCCCTCGGCCAAACTCTTTGAAAATGGTTTGTGCAGTAAATGCGATTACGTTTGAGTGATCACATTTACTTTCAACTTGTCAAGCAAGCGGACATTGCCGCTCTATGCCACCTATAGAAAATATGGAGAGAGTAAATTACTGTCATTTCTTTAAAACTAAACTGCAGTAATTTAAGCAGAGTGCCACTTGTAATTTGAATTTGTGGGTAAAAAACATGCTCCTTGCGCTAATGATTAGGGATCAATAGTGTAATAAGTTATTTTGCGATGGGGGTGTGGCGGTTTAGAGGTTAATAGTGTAGGTGGTTGCTTTGCGATGGCGGGTGTGGTGGTTTAGGGGTTAATAGAATATCTTAGTGCAACTGTTTCCCTCGGCCAAACTCTTTGAAACAGGTTTCGCAGTAAATGCGATTACGTTTGAGTGATCACATTTACTTTCAACTTGTCAAACAAGCGGACATTGCCACTCTATGCCACCTATAGAAAATATGGAGAGAGTAAATTACTGTGATTTCATTAAAACTAAATTGTGGTAATTTAAGCAGGGTGCCACTTGTAATTTGAATTTCAGTGTAAAGAACATGCTCCTCGAGCTAATGATAGTGCTCCACTTGTAATCTGCCCCGTAATATTAGAAATATATTATTTTTAAGTTATTGGGGTCTATTTATCAAAGCGTCAACTGAAAATACGCTAGAATTCCGCATCGTATTTGTCGCGAGATTGATCCGCCCTAGTTATCAAAGCATCAAAATCATCAAATGTTGAAATTTGTGACCTAAAATACGATCCCACGATCTCAATCCGACGCAGATTGATGCTTGCACCATTACAGATGTTTCAAATTCAGATTCGACTCTATTTGACCTTTTTCCCAATTTATTAAACATTTAATAGGTACGCTTGCGTCTATTCCGACACAGCGTACCTAGTTTTCAATCTGCCACCCTTGAGGTCACGGATACCATAAAACTCAAAGGGAGTCTGAAAACACAGAAAGCTTATATCCGATGCTGCAAGAGAATGACGTATATTACAAAATAAAAGTAAATTATAAACTCTATTAAATTTGTACATCACACAATATCCACATTTGGTGCACTAGTAGATATAGGAATAAAAAAGAAAAATATATTACTACTTATGGATTATGTTACAACTTTGTATCTCATTACAAAGCAAGGGGACAAAATTATTTCTCTAAATTTGTTGAAAAGTTTTGCCCCAAACTTGTCGCACTAATAGATATAGAGATAAAAATGAAATACAATTTTTATTTTTTGTGAACAATATGTTTAAGCCATGTAATACAACTACGCACCAATTTTGACACAACACTTTTCGCACCAGTTATGACGCAAACTCCTAAACAGCCCACACACTAGTGAATTTTTCAACCACTTTTGATTGGAATATGCATAATCACATGATTTATGACATCAGCCAATCTGATTCAAATATACATTTGAAGTATCATTAACTAATCAAATTGCTTGATACTTATGTCATTGATCACTCATCAGAACTTGTAAGTGCCATTTGTTGCATTGTGTATTATACTTTGAAAGTATGTATATGTGAAATTAGAATTAAAGATAAGCATTGATGCTGACATTAGGGCACACAGTGTAATATTTTAAACAATGATTTTAAAATTTGAATTGATGTTTGATTCAATATAATCTTAAACTGATAGCTCAAAGGGATAGCCCACATAACATTAAAATCACCTCTCTACTGTCATGCTATTTTCAGTGTATTTCTTCCTTCTCTTGAATTTCTTTTTCAGTAAGAAATGTCATCTTATATGCCAGCCCATTTTAAAACACCTGTGAAGGGGTGGTTTTTAAAACTAGATTGAAATCAGGAGGGGTTACACAGGTACAGAGAGAAAACTGGCCTAGCTCTTAAAATATCCAATGATTGCAAATAAATACATATGATACTCTGATTACATGTTATATTTGCAATTATTACTGTTAAGAATAATAATACATTTACACTATATACATATAGTGGTATAAATAAACACAGAGATATGAAAGACAACATTGTTTAGAGACATATAAATATGTTTGCAAAAGATTTCTGACATAACACACACACACACATATATATATATATATATATATATATATATTCTTGGACATTAACAGTTGAAAAATAAAAGATTAGCTTCAGAGAACTGTGCTTGTTCATGGACAGTAATGAAATGATATAAATAAAGTTGGGAAAAACCAGAATAACCGTGACATCGATGACTGTTAATTAAGTCCGATGCTCTTCACACCAAACTTAACGCGTGTGTTTTTGATGGCTTTTTTTATAAATAAGGGTATTGTATTCAGATCCGCGTCAGCGATGCCTAGCGAGCGTATTGACGTCGGCGAATGCACTGAGATTGACGCTTTGATAAATAGACCCCCAAGACTTAATTAATTTTAGATTGGAAGAACAACCAGGGAGAAAGAAAGACAGTTAGTGACATGATAAGGTAAGGAAGGGAAAAGGTCTGGTGTGGAGAGGTAGAGTTGGAAATCATTGTCATTCAAATGATATTGAAACCTGTGAGACTTTATTAAGGGACCTAAGGATGATGTATAAATTGAAAAGAGATAGGAGACCAAGGACAGAGCCTTATGGTACCCCAACAGTAAGTGGTAAAGGGTCAGACGATGCGCCAGAGAAGGTTACACTAAAGGACCAGTTAGACAGGAAGGAGGAGAACCACGAGAGGGCTGTGTTTCAGATGCCGTGGGATTGGAGGGTTTGGAGCAAGAGAGGGTGGTCAACAGTGTCTAAGGCTGCAGACAGATCGAGATGGATTAACAGAGAAAAGTGGCCTTTTGATTTTGCTGTAATTAGGAATTAGTAACCTTAATAATTTCTGTTTCTGTGGAGTATTTGGAGTGAAATCCAGATTGCAATGGATCAAGTAGGCAGTTTAATGTGAGTAAATGTGATAAACATATATATATATACAAGCCTTTCCAGAAGTTTTGAGGCAAAGGGGAGTAAGGAAATCGGATGGTAAATGGAAGGGGATGATGGATTGAGAGCTTTTTTGAGGATATGTATGATTAGTACATGTTTAAGGGAAATATACCAGTGCTTGGGAAAAGATTAAAAATGTGTAAGGATTTGAGTAAGTACTAACACGTTTCACTGTCTTTCTAATATTTCATCCTGAATGTCCTCTTATTACCTTAAGCTAAATTTATCCAAAACTGAGCTCCTTATCTTCCCTTCCTCTTCCGAAATCTCTACCCCCAAACTTTCTATAACTGTTGATAACATCATTACCACAGTGCCGCATCCTCTCTGGCCTCCCTATTTGCCTTTTATCTGCATAATAAATGCCTCTGCCAGACTTATCTTCCTTTCATGTTGTAAGAAAACTTACTGGGATCCCCCTGTCCAGTCTCAGTGATTGCTGAGAGTGCCACTTTCCATCTCAGCGTCCCACATAGAGGGACACAAGACTCAGGTCTTTCTTCAGCTAAGACTGTAGCTCTCTAGGGACCGTTGGCTGTGGGCTGCCTAGATTTAAAGAAGCTGCATCCTAATTACAGGGACTCCCACCTGGAGGATTCTGGTGTGGGAGTTCCTATAAAAGCTTACTCAGCCCATTTTCTCTGGACTGAGTAATTGCCTTTCCTACCTTTTTCCTTGCTTCTGAGATCAAGCATACTTACCTGATACCTGTGTATTCTCACCTTGCTCCTGAGACCAAGCATACTTACATTGTACCTGAGTATGTTCACCTTGCTTCACAGACCAAGCATACTTATCTTGTACCTGTGTAGGCTCACCTTGCTCCAGAGACCAAGCAAACTTACCTAATACTTCTGTATCTTGTCCTTGACCCAGACACTATGCATACTTACCTTGAGAAAGGGGCAGGAGCCCCGAAATGTTGCTCCACAATAAAGGTTTAACCTTTTAACCATGTGCCACCTATTTTCTTTTTACCATGCATACTTACATGATATATGTGTATACTCACCTTATTCCAGAGACCAAGCATACTTACTTCCACCTGCGTATGCTCACCTGGCTCCTGAAAGCCAACCAGACTAACCTGATACCTATGTATGCTCACCTTATTCTTAAAGTTGTGCCTGCTGTACCAATCTGGTATCCCGTGAAGTTCTCACTAACAGTACCTGCTGGGTATCCTTTACCTGTTGAGAAACCTGTTCCTTCCATACCAGCGACAGCCTTCTTCAAACTAGATGTGCCTACTGTACCTATCTGGCATCCTGTGATAGTCTCACCAACAGTAACAACTGAGTATTCTGTGCCTGCTGAGAAACCTGTGTCTACCTTATCATTGACAGTCTTCTTCAAACCAGTTATACCTGCTGCACCTATCTGGTACCTCTGTGCCTGCTGAGAAACCTGTGTCCTCTTTCCTCTCATTAGTTGTGTCTGCTGTACTGGTTAGGTATTCTGTGACAACCTCACCCTTTACGATTCAATTTAAGCATCAGTGTCTATTGGACTTAGTTGCTGTAAACTACTTAAAGTATTCTGAACCTTGTATTGGACTTTAGTGTTTTGAATAAGGCCTTTGTTCAAACTTGGTGTTTATGTGATCTTCAATCTGAACTACCAACTTTTCTTTTGTTTATCAATCAGTAAATCTTTCAAAAAGACTTTCATTGTTCTGTATATCTGTTCCTGCAGTCTAACCTCCTTACACACGTCACTCCTTATCTGCTGCAACTCTCTGCTAATTCCTTCACTGTCCTCCTCCAGAATAAAACACAAAATCCTCAATCTAACATTCAAGGTTCTCAATAACTCTGTTCCCCCCTATATCTCCAACATCCTCTCCAGATACTATTCCTCCTGTCCCTTTTACTCTCCTCATGACCTTCTTCTCTCCTCCTCTCTTGTTACCTCTCACATTCCAGTGTACAACACTTCTCCAAATTTGCCCTTATCTTATGGAACTCTCTGACTCACTCCACAAGACTCTCACCTAGTTTTCCATCTTTCAAGCGCTCCTTAAATACTTTACTGTTCAGGGATGCATATAATATACACTAACATTTTCTTACCTCAGTTCCTCTTCTCCTTTAGCTATCATCTTGAACCCCCTTTGCATGTAAGCCAACGAGCCCAGCTGCTTTGTAGATCACCTTCATGAGAGCTGATTTTCAGGGCTCTCTATCCCTTGGTCTCTCATAATTGTTACCTTGCATATTAGACCCATGTTTATAGCGATGCAGAATCTGTTGGCAGTATACAAAAACTAATAATATTTATAACAGGAAGCAAACAAAGCCAAAATATTTTGTTCTATTTATAAATACAGACTCTATTAGCCTAAATATGCTTTACAAGGAGGAAAACAAAACTTTCTTGAGTTATATAATTCTGGTCCTTACTAAAAAGGACTACAAAATACAATCAATTAAGTACAGTCATATTCCTATAGACACACTGAGCAATACTGAGAATTAACCATGTGTGTAATTCCGAAGAGAACTGTTTTTAAGAGGGACCAGATCATAGTAGGCATGGACATTAATATGCTTTGTTAGCATCCAAATGCGGAAGAAAGTGGCTGCTTGTGACATTCAGATCTTTTTTGGATCCAGATTCTAAGCAAAGCATCCCAATGCCCATACCTAGATCAGACCTTCTAGCATTTCCAAAAGACTTGACAGAATAGGGAGATGAGAGGGGCATGTGCTTAGTAGCTCAATGGTGTTTGGTGACAGACCAGCAAGGTTAATCATTATTTTTATTTATTTTTCATACAACTATGGGCAAGAAATATGTGGGTAATAACAAGGATGTGGAAGAGCAATACCAAGGATAACTTCCTGTCATCTTCTATACCAAAGTCAGTTAAGGGGGGGTTCAACTTACAACATTTCAATTATTTAAATGAAAGAGCAATATTTAAACGTTATTTTTTTTATTTTTATATTTTTTGCTGAAAAAGTTAAAACTATTAAAATTCATAGTAAAACTAACAGGAAGTTCATGTTTGTGCACAACCCATCTGCCAGGCCAAAAAAAAAAAATGTTTACTTTTTGTGTTTTTGTTTTCATACAAAAAATAATTATATGATATAAGTTAAACCATTAATTTATGTCTGTTTTCTTTCAAGGGCTTATTTAGTACATGAGTTAAAGGGACATGAAACCCAACATTTTTCTTTCATGATTCAGATAGAGCATACTTTTTTAAACACTTTCCAATTTACTTCTATTATTAACCCCTTAATGACCACAGCACTTTTCCATTTTCTGTCCGTTTGGGACCAAGGCTATTTTTACATTTCTGCGGTGTTTGTGTTTAGCTGTAATTTTCCTCTTACTCATTTACTGTACCCACACATATTATATACCGTTTTTCTCGCCATTAAATGGACTTTCTAAAGATACCATTATTTTCATCATATCTTATCATTTACTATAAAAAAAAATATAAAATATGAGGAAAAAATCGAAAAAAACACATTTTTTCTAACTTTGACCCCCAAAATCTGTTACATATCTACAACCACCAAAAAACACCCATGCTAAATAGTTTCAAAATTTTATCCTGAGTTTAGAAATACCAAATGTTTACATGTTCTTTGCTTTTTTTGTAACTTATAGGGCCATAAATACAAGTAGCACTTTGCTATTTCCAAACCATTTTTTTTCAAAATTAGTGCTAGTTACATTAGAACACTAATATCTTTCAGGAATCTCTGAATATCCACTGACATGTATATATTTTTTTTTAGTAGACAACCCCAACTATTGATCTAGGCCCATTTTGGTATATTTCATGCCACCATTTCACCGCCAAATGCAATCAAATAAAAAAAAAACGTTAACTTTTTCACAATTTTAGGTTTCTCACTGAAATCATTTACAAACAGCTTATGCAATTATGGCACAAATGGTTGTAAATGTTTCTCTGGGATCCCCTTTGTTCAGAAATAGCAGACATATATGGCTTTGGCGATGCTTTTTGGTAATTAGAAGGCCGCTAAATGCTGCTGCGCATCACGCGTGTATTATGTCTAGCAGTGAAGGGGTTAATTATGTAGCTTGTAGGGAACTTGCAGGGTTAATTTTAGCTTTAGTGTAGAGCTCAGCCTCCCACCTGAAACATCAGACCCCCTGATGCCTCCCAAATAGCTCTCTTCCCTCCCCCACCCCACAATTGTCCCCGCCATCTTAAGTACTGGCAGAAACTCTGCCAGTACTAAAATAAAAGGTATATTTGGGCTTTTTCGAGTTTTTTTTTTAAGCATATTTACATATGCTGCTGTGTAGGATCCCCCCTTAGCCCCCAACCTCACAGATCCCCCACCAAACAGCTCTCTGCCCCCTCTGCCTTAATGGGCGCCATCTTGGGTACTGGCAGCTGTCTGCCAGTACCCAGTTTAGAACAAAAATGTGCTTTTTTTTTAACAAAAATCCCTTTTTCTGTAGTGTAGCTCCCCCCACACCCAAGAACAACCCCCCACCCCTCCAAGATCCCTTTTACTAAAGTTTATTTGTTTTTTAATGTGTCCCTTTTCCCCCACAGTTACAATCTAATTTTCTGTAGTATAGCGGTTCCCACCCGCTCCCGCCCCGTGCACGCGCCCGCCACCCTCTGTGCACGCGCGCGCGCCCGTGCGCGCCCCCGTCAGCTCCGGCCCCGATCCCGCCCCCCTCCACCTTATACGGCCCATCGATGGCCGCCCACCCGCCTCCCAAGTCAGCTCCCACCCACCAACGTTACCGGCCACCGATGTCCGGTGCAGAGAGGGCCACAGAGTGGCTCTCTCTGCATCGGATGGCCATGCAGGGTTATTGCAGGATGCCTCCATATCGAGGCATCACTGCAATAACCGGAAAGCAGCTGGAAGCGAGCAGGATCGCTTCCAGCTGCTTTCCACACTGAGGACGTGCAGGGTACGTTCTCAGGCATTAACTGCCTTTTTTCTGAGGACGTACCCTGCACGTCCTCAGTCGTTAAGGGGTTAATTTCACTTCATTCTCTTGGTATCCTTCGTTGAAGGAGGATCAATGCACTACAGGTAGCTAGCTTAACATATTGGTAAACCAATAACAAGAGGCATAGGCCTCTATTTATCAAAGTCTGGCGGACCTGATCCGACAGTGCGAATCAGGTCCGCCAGACCTCGCTGAATACGGAGAGCAATACGCTCTCCGTATTCAGCATTGCACCAGCAGCTCACAAGAGCTGCTGGTGCAACGCCACCCCCTGCAGAATCGCCGAACCGGCCGCAAGCAGGGGGTGTCAATCAACCATACTCGATCGGGTTGAATTGCGGCGATGTCTGTCTGTCTGCCTGCTCAGAGCAGGCAAACAGGTTATGGAGCAGCGGTCTTTAGACCGCTGCTTCATAACTGGTGTTTCTGGCGAGCCTGCAGGCTCGCCAGGAACACGGGACCTCAAGCTCTATCTGGAGCATGATAGATAGGCCCAATATACTGTATGTACAGCCAACAATCAGCAACTAGCTCTCAATTGCTCATTCTGTATGGATTTTAACAAATGTTACCAAGAGAACTAAGCAAATTAAATAAAATAAGTAAATTGGAAACTTGTTTAAAATTGTATTCTCTAGCTGAATCATGAAAGACAATTTGTTGGGCTTCATGTTCCTTTAACTACAAAAAGACGTGCAAATCCTGTCTTGTAGTTATCAAATCAATATTTAAAATATACGTCACCAGTTAATTAAATTAATAAAGATTACTTATGTTACTTTAGCTAGTTGTAAGTGAATAATATATAGTGATCTTGATAGGAAGGTCATCTTAACAGATAACAATCTTTCTAACAAAAAGATTCTATATCTGGAACATTTATCTAAACATATACGTTCATGTTGTGCTTTGTTAAATTAAATAAAGCTTGTACTTTAAATTAAATTGATTTCTGGGTGTGATAAACAATGTTTCTAATTTAAAAATCGTTGCCTGCCACAACTCACAATTTGCTGATTATCTTTATAGTTCTGACTTGCAGATGGTCTTGCTATATAATATAAATATAGTGATGTCTCGAATTGTTCGCCGGCGAATAGTTCCCGGCGAACATAACTTGTTCGCGTTCGCAATGGCGGGCGAACATATGCGATGTTCGATCCACTCCCTATCATTGAGTAAACTTTGACCCTGTATCTCACAGTCTGCAGACACATTCCAGCCAATCAGCAGCAGACCCTCCCTCCCAGACCCTCCCAGCTCCTGGACAGCAGCCATTTTAGATTCATTCGGAAGCTGCTTTCTTAGTGAGAGGAGGGACAGTGTAGCTGCTGCTGATTTAATAGGGAAATTGATAGCTAGGCTAGTGTATTCAGTGTCCACTACAGTCCTGAAGGACTCATCTGATCTCTGCTGTAAGGACAGCACCCCAAACAGCCCTTTTTAGGGCTAGAATATCAGTCTGTTTATTTTTCCCTGTGTAATCTAATTGCAGTTGCCTGCCTGCCAGCGTGTGTGTCAGTCTCACAGCGTATACTGTGCCCACTTGCCCAGTGCCACCACTCATATCTGTTGTAACAGTAGTGTAAATTTAAAAAAAAAAAAAAATATTTGACTGTGAAACATCAGTCTGCTAGTGTAATCTAATTGCAGTTGCCTGCCTACCAGCGTGAGTGCCAGGCCCACTTGCCCAGTGCCACCACTCATATCTGTTGTAACAGTAGTGTAAATTTAAAAAAAAAAATTTGGACTGTGAAACATAAGTCTGCTAGTGTAATCTAATTGCAGTTGCCTGCCAGCGTGTGTGCCAGGCTCACAGCATATACTGTGCCCACTTGCCCAGTGCCACCACTCATATCTGTTGTAACAGTAGTGTAAATTTAAAAAAAAATTTTTTGACTATGAAACATCAGTCTGCTAGTGTAATCTAATTGCAGTTGCCTGCCTGCCAGCATGTGTGCCAGGCCCACTTGCCCAGTGCCACCACTCATATCTGGTGTAACAGTAGTGTAAATTAAAAAAAAAACAACTTTTTTGACTGTGAAACATAAGTCTGCTAGTGCAATCTAATTGCAGTTGCCTGCCTGCCAGCGTGTGTGCCAGGCCAACTTGCCCAGTGTCACCACTCATATCTGGTGTAACAGTAGCGTAAATTAAAAAAAAAAAAACTTTTTTGACTGTGAAACATCAGTCTGCTTGTGTAATCTAATTGCAGTTGCCTGCCTGCCAGCGTGTGTGCCAGGCCCACTTGCCCAGTGCCACCACTCATATCTGTTGTAACAGTAGTGTAAATTTAAAAAAAAAAAAACTTTTTTGACTGTGAAACATCAGTCTGCTTGTGTAATCTAATTGCAGTTGCCTGCCTGCCAGCGTGTGTGCCAGTCCCACTTGCCCAGTGCCACCACTCATATCTGTTGTAACAGAAGTGTAAATTTAAAAAAAAAAAACTTTTTTGACTGTGAAACATCAGTCTGCTTGTTTAATCTAATTGCAGTTGCCTGCCTGCCTGCCTGCCAGCGTGTGTGCCAGGCCCACTTGCCCAGTGCCACCACTCATATATGTTGTAACAGTAGTGTAAATTTAAAAAAAAAAACTTTTTGGACTGTGAAACATTAGTCTGCTAGTGTAATCTAATTGCAGTTGCCTGCCTGCCAGCGTGTGTGCCAGGCTCACAGCGTATACTGTGCCCACTTGCCCAGTGCCACCACTCATATCTGGTGTAACAGTAGTGTAAATTTAAAAAAAAAACTTTTTGGACTGTGAAACATCAGTCTGCTTGTGTAATCTAATTGCAGTTGCCTGCCTGACAGCGTGTGTGCCAGGCTTACAGCGTATACTGTGCCCACTTGCCCATTGCCACCACCCATATCTGTTGTAACAGTAGTGTAAATTTAAAAAAAAAAAAAAACTTTTTTGACTGTGAAACATCAGTCTGCTTGTGTAATCTAATTGCAGTTGCCTGCCTGCCAGCATGTGTGCCAGGCTTACAGCGTATACTGTGCCCACTTGCCCATTGCCACCACTCATATCTGTTGTAACAGTAGTGTAAATTTAAAAAAAACCGTTTTTGACTGTGAAACATCAGTCTGCTTGTGTAATCTAATTGCAGTTGCCTGCCTGCCAGCATGTGTGCCAGGCTCACAGCATATACTGTGCCCACTTGCCCAGTGCCACCACTCATATCTGGTGTAACAGTAGTTTAAATTAAGAAAAAAAAAAACTTTTTTGACTGTGAAACATCAGTCTGCTTGTGTAATCTAATTGCAGTTGCCTGCCTGCCAGCGTGTGTGTCAGGCTCACAGCGTATACTGTGCCCACTTTCCCAGCGCCACCACTCATATCTGGTGTAACAGTAGTGTAAATTTTAAAAAAAAAAACTTTTTTGACTGTGAAACATCAGTCTGCTTGTGTAATCTAATTGCAGTTGCCTGCCTGCCAGCGTGTGTGCCAGGCTCACAGCATATACTGTGCCCACTTGCCCAGTGCCACCACTCATATCTTGTTTAATAGTAGTGTAAGTGTACATTTGAAACAAAAAAAACTTTTTGGACTGTGAAACATCAGTCTGCTTTTTTGTGTCAGGCTCACAGCATATACTGTGCCCACTTGCCCAGTGCCACCACTCATATCTTGTTTAATAGTAGTGTAAGTGTAAATTTTTTTTTTTTTTAACTTTCTGGATTGTGAAACATCAGTGTGCTTTTTTGTGTCAGGCTCACAGCGTATACTGTGCCCACTTGACCAGTGGCACCACTCATATCTTGTTTAATAGTAGTGTAAGTGTACATTTAAAAAAAAATGACAGGCAGAGGCAGGCCACCCCGCAGGTGCCTTCGTGGTCGTGGTGCTATGATTCCCTTTGGCCCTAGAATAATGCCCATTGTTCAGAGGCCACGTACCATGAACTCGAAAAGTTCAGAGGACATAGTTGACTTTTTAACACAGGACATCCAATCTTCTATAGCTTCCGCTCCAAACCTTGACGCACCATCCTCCTCCAGCTTATCTTCGGGCACCTCTCAAGTTACCACTCGCCCGCCTGCCGCCACCACCAACACTAGCACCACAGCCTCTTCACTTGATCTGTCAGAAGGGTTATTACACATCATTTGGAAGAAATGAGTGATGCGCAACCATCATTGACAGAGGATGTAGATAACAGTGATATGTCTCAGTCAGGCAGCATAACAGACATGGACGTACGGTGTGATGATGATAATGTTGTACCCGCTGCTGCTTCCTTTGTTGATTTGTCAGATACAAGTGAAGTGGTTGATGATGTCGATGCGTCTGTGGATGTCACGTGGGTGCCCGCTAGAAGAAAAGAAGAACAGGGGGAAAGTTCAGATGGGGAGACAGAGAGGAGGAGGAGGAGACGAGTTGGAAGCAGGGGGAGGTCGTCGCAAGGAGCTAGTGGCACAGTCAGACAGCATGCATAGGCACCCGGGGTCAGCCAGACAGCACGCCAATCATTGCATGCTGTTGCCACCACCAGAATGCCATCATCGCAGAGCTCAGCAGTGTGGCATTTTTTGTTTGTGTCTGCCTCTGACAACAGTGATGCCATTTGCAACCTGTGCCAAAAGAAACTGAGTCGTGGGAAGTGCAACACCCACCTAGGTACAACTGCTTTGTGAAGGCACATGATCTCACATCACAAATGCCTATGGGATCAACACATGAGTACAAGCAGCACACAAACTCAAAGTCGCCATCCTCCTCCTGATCCAGCATCTTCAGCCACGTCAACAACTGCTGTCCTCCTTGCCCCCTCTCAACCATCTGCCACTCCATGTCTCGCCTTGAGCAGTTCCTGCTCATCTGCCCACAGTCAGGTGTCTGTCAAGGACATGTTTGAGCGTAAGAAGCCAATGTCACAAAGTCACCCCCTTGCCCGGCATCTGACAGCTGGCTTGTCTGAACTCTTAGCCCGCCAGCTTTTACCATACAAGCTGGTGGAGTCTGAGGTATTCAAAAAATTTGTAGCTATTGGGACACCGCAGTGGAAGGTACCCGGCTGAAATTTATTTTCACAAAAGGCAATCCCCAACCTGTACTCGATTGTGCGAAAGGAAGTAATGGCATGTCTGGCACACAGTGTTGGGGCAAGGGTCTATCTGACCACTGATAGCTGGTCTGCAAAGCATAGTCAGGGCAGGTATATCACCTACACTGTGCATTGGGTAAACCTGCTGACGGCTGACAACCATGGAATGCGTGGCTCTGCAGAGTTGGTGACACCTCCACGACTTGCAGGCAGGCCTGCTGCCACCTCCTCTACACCTCCTACTCCATCCTCTTCCATAACCTCCTCGACTGAGTCCTCTTCTGCTGCTGTGTCTTGCTCCACATCAAAGGCACCTCCCCCAGCTCCCCAGGTACTATTCCACATCCCGGATACGGCAGTGTCACACCGTCTTGGGGTTGACTTGCCTGAAAGCAGAGAGTCACACCGGACCAAGAGTCACACCGGACCAGCACTCCTGTCTGCCCTGAATGCACAAGTGGATCAATGGCGGACTCCGCACCAATTGGCTGTCAGCAAAGTGGTTTCTGACAACGGAAGTAATTTGGTGGCAGCATTAAAATTGGGCAAGTTGACCCATGTGCCGTGCATGGCACATGTGTGTAATCTGATCATACAACGCTTTGTGCATAAGTACCCAGGCTTACAGGACGTCCTGAAGCAGGCCAGGAAGGTGTGTGGCCATTTCAGGTGTTCCTACACGGCCATGGCGCACTTTTCAGATATCCAGTGGCGAAACAACATGCCAGTGAGGCGCTTGATTTGCGACAGCCCGACACGGAATTCAAAACTCCTAATATTCGACCGCCTGCTCCAACAAGAAAAAGCCGTTAACGAGTATTTGTATGACCGGGGTGCTAGGACAGCCTCTGGGGAGCTGGGATTTTTTTTTGCGACGTTACTGGACGCTCATGCGCAATGCCTGTAGGCTCATGCGTCCTTTTGAGGAGGTGACAAACCTAGTCAGTCGGACCGAAGGCACCATCAGTGACATCATACCATTTGTTTTCTTCCTGGAGCGTGCCCTGCGAAGAGTGCTGGATCAGGCCATAGATGAGCGTGAAGAGGAAGAGTTGTGGTCACCATCACCACCAGAAACAGCCTTATCAGCATCGCTTGCTGGACCAGCGGCAACGCTGGAAGAGGATTGTGAGGAAGAGGAGTCAGAGGAGGAATGTGGCTTTGAGGAGGAGGAGGAAGACCGACCACAACAGGCATCCCAGGGTGCTTGTTGTCACCTATCTGGTACCCGTGGTGTTGTACTTGGCTGGGGGGAAGAAGATACCTTCAGTGAGATCACTGAGGATGAGGAACGGGACATGAGTAGCTTGGCATCCAACCTTGTGCAAATGGGGTCTTTCATGCTGTCGTGCCTGTTGAGGGACCCTCGTATAAAAAAGCTGAAGGAGAACGACCTGTACTGGGTGTCCATGCTACTAGACCTCCGGTATAAGCATAAAGTGTCTGAAATGTTACCGAATTACCGCAAGTCGGAAAGGATGCAGCAGTTCCAAAAGAAATTAAAAAGTATGCTTTACACAGCGTATAAGGGTGATGTCACAGCACAATGGGAATCTAACAGAGGAAGAGGGGAAAGTAATCCTCCAACTCCCACGACCACGCTGGGAAGGACAGGACGCTTTACAGACGTGTTGTTGATGGAGGACATGCAGAGCTTTTTAAGTCCTATGCATCACCACAGCCCTTCAGGGTCCACCCTCAGAGAACGACTCGACCGACAGGTAGAAGACTAGCTCGCCTTAACTGTAGATCTCGACACTCTGAGGAGCGATGAACCCCTTGACAACTGGGTGTGCAGGCTTTACCTGTGGCCTGAACTATCCCAATTTGCAATAGAACTTCTGGCCTGCCCCGCTTCAAGTGTCCTGTCAGAAAGGACCTTCAGTGCAGCAGGAGGTATTGTCACTGAGAAGAGAAGTCGCCTAGGTCAAAAAAGTCTAGATTACCTCACCTTTATTAAGATGAATGAGGGATGGATCCCGAAGGGACTGACATTAGGCGATACATTCGACTAAAAAAGGCCTGATGAGATGAGCTGCCTTGGGCTAAAAATGGTCCACACGCTGCTGTATTTTATCTTCGAATGCCGGATGACTTGTGTGACTTATCCTCCACCAACTAGGGTTCAAGCCGCAATGTTTTAGGGCACTTTCTGCCTGGGAAACAAAGATCAATTTTTCTGGCCGCTGCTACAGCAGCGGCTGCAACAATACCTAATTTTTCAGGCATGTGTACATGCCAAATTTTTCTGGCCTCTGGTGCTGCACTGTGGTTGTTTAAAAAAACCACACCACTCATATCTGGTGGCACAGTAGATTGCACGTGCAGTGCCCCAAATTTGAAGTAGGAGGACCGACCAAGCATCTTTTTCCATCTCCCGGTTCCTAAAATCCATGCCATATACACGTCCCCTGATAGGGGACGTAACAGGGATTAAGCTGATCAGAATAGTACTACTTAACACACCACTCATATCTGGTGGCACAGTAGATTGCACGTGGTGCTCTGACAAAATGCAGAAGGACATTTGGCAGACGGACATTTAGCAGATGGACATTTGGCAGACGGACATTTGGCCGACAGACAGAAAGCTAAATAATGTTTTGATTTTGGCCGAGGGCTATACGTTCCAGAGTGCTCTGTTCTAATCAGAGCTTCGGGTGCCGCAACTGCACTGGGAACCTTACCATGGGTCCCAGACCGCGCGTCTTGTAATTCTCTGTCTGGGAAATTATCTATCTATCTATCTATCAAATCTATCTATTTATCTATCAAATCTATCTATCTATCTATCTATCTATCTATCTATCTATTGTATCTATCAAATGTATCTATTGCATCTATTGATCTATCATCTATCTATCTATATATCTATCTAATCTATGTATCTATCTATCTATCTATCTATCTATCTATCTATCTATCTATCTATCTATCTATCTTGTGGCTGGCCATGCCATATACATATCCATGCCATATACACGTCCCCTGATAGGGGACGTAACAGGGATGAAACTGATCAGAATAGTACTACTTAACACACCACTCATATCTGGTGGCACAGTTGATTGCACGCGCAGTGCCCCAAATTTGAACTAGGAGGACCGACCAAGCATCTTTTTACATCTCCCGGTTCCTAAAATCCATGCCATATACACGTCCCCTGATAGGGGACGTAACAGGCATTAAACTGATCAGAATAGTACTACTTAACACACCACTTATATCTGGTGGCACAGTAGATTGCACGCAGTGTGCTGACAAAATGCAGAAGGACATTTGGCAGACGGACATTTAGCAGACAGACATTTGGCAGACGGACATTTGGCCGACAGACAGAAAGCTAAATAATGTTCTGATTTCGGCCGAGGGCAGATACGTTCCAGAGTGCTCTGTTCTAATCAGAGCTTCGGGTGCCACAACTGCCTCTGGGAACCTTACCATGGGTCCCAGACCGCACGTCTTGTAATTGTCTGGGAAATTATCTATCTATCTATCTATCTATCTATCTATATCTATCTATCAAATCTATCTATTTATCTATCAAATCTATCTATCTATCTATCTATCTATCTATCTATCTATCTATTGTATCTATCAAATGTATCTAATGCATCTATTGATCTATCATCTATCTATCTATCTATCTATCTATCTAATCTATGTATCTATCTATCTATCTATCTATCTATCTATCTATCTATCTATCTATCTATCTTGTGGCTGGACTGTTATCTGACAGCCACTTGTGTTTCGGCCATGCCATATACATATCCATGCCATATACATGTCCCCTGATAGGGGACGTAACAGGGATGAAACTGATCAGAATAGTACTACTTAACACACCACTCATATCTGGTGGCACAGTTGATTGCACGTACAGTGCCCCAAATTTGAAGTAGGAGGACCGACCAAGCATCTTTTTACATCTCCCGGTTCCTAAAATCCATGCCATATACACGTCCCCTGATAGGGGACGTAACAGGGATTAAACTGATCAGAATGGTACTACTTAACACACCACTTATATCTGGTGGCACAGTAGATTGCACGCGGTGTGCTGACAAAATGCAGAAGGACATTTGGCAGACGGACATTTAGCAGACGGACATTTGGCAGACGGACATTTGGCTGACAGACAGAAAGCTTAAGAATGTTCTGATTTCGGCCGAGGGAAGATACGTTCCAGAGTGCTCTGTTCTAATCAGAGCCTTGGGCACCGCAACTGCCTCTGGGAACCTTACCATGGGTCGCAGACCGCATGTCTTGTAATTCTCTGTCTGGGAAATTATCTATCTATCTATCAAATCTATCTATTTATCTATTAAATCTATCTATCGTATCTATGAAATGTATCTATTGCATCTATTGATCAATCTATCTATCTAATCTATGTATCTATCTATCTATCTATCTATCTTGTGGCTGGACTGTTATCTGACAGCCACTTGTGTTTCGGCCATGCCATCTACATATCCATGCCATATACACGTCCCCTGATAGGGGACGTAACAGGGATTAAACTGATGAGAATAGTACTACTTAACACACCACTCATATCTGGTGGCACAGTAGATTGCACGCGCAGTGCCCCAAATTTGAAGTAGGAGGACCGACCAAGCATCTTTTTCCATCTCCCGGTTCCTAAAATCCATGCCATATACACATCCCCTGATAGGGGATGTAACAGGGATTAAACTGATCAGAATAGTACTACTTAACACACCACTTATATCTGGTGGCACAGTAGATTGCACGTGGTGCACTGACAAAATGCAGGACATTTGGCAGACGGACATTTAGCAGACGGACATTTGGCAGACGGACATTTGGCGACAGACAGAAAGCTTAAGAATGTTCCGATTTTGGCCGAGGGCAGATACGTTCCAGAGTGCTCTGTTCTAATCAGAGCCTTGGGCGCCGCAACTGCCTCTGGGAACCTTACCATGGGTCACAGACCGCACATCTTGTAATTATCTGTCTTGGAAACTATCTATCAAATCTATCTATTTATCGATTAAATCTATCTATCGTATCTACCAAATGTATCTATTGCATCTATTGATCTATCTAATCTATGTATCTATCTATCAAATCTATCTATCTCGTGGCCGGACTGTTATCTGACATCCACTTGTGTTTCGGCCATGACATATACATATCCATGCCATATACACGTCCCCTGATAGGGGACGTAACAGGGATTAAACTGATCAGAATAGTACTACTTAACACACCACTCATATCTGGTGGCACAGTATATTGCACGCGCAGTGCCCCTAATTTGAAGTAGGAGGACCGACCAAGCATCTTTTTCCATCTCCCGGTTCTTAAAATCCATGCCATATACATGTCCCCTGATAGGGACGTAACAGGGATTAAACTGATCAGAATAGTACTACTTAACACACCACTCATATCTGGTGGCACAGTAGATTGCACGCGGTGCTCTGACAAAATGCAGAAGGACATTTGGCAGACGGACATTTGGCCGACAGACAGAAAGCTAAAGAATGTTCCGATTTCGGCCGAGGGCAGATACGTTCCAGAGTGCTCTGTTCTAATCAGAGCCTTGGGCGCCGCAACTGCCTCTGGAAACCTTACCATGGGTCTCAGAACGCACGTCTTGCAATTCCCTGTCTGGGAAATTATCTATCTATCATATGTATCTATTTATCTATCAAATCTATCTATCGTATCTATCAAATGTATCTATTGCATCTATTGATCTATCTATCAAATCTATGTATCTATCTATCAAATCCATATATCTCGTGGCCGGACTGTTATCCGACAGCCATTTGTGTTTCGGCCATGCCATATACATATCCATGCCATATACACGTCCCCTGATAGGGGACGTAACAGGGATGAAACTGATCAGAATAGTACTACTTAACACACCACTCATATCTGGTGGCACAGTAGATTGCACGCGCAGTGCCACAAATTTGAAGTAGGAGGACCGACCAAGCATCTTTTTCCATCTCCCGGTTCCTAAAATCCATGCCATATACACGTCCCCTGATAGGGAACCTAACAGGGATTACACTGATAGGAATAGTACTACTTAACACACCTTATAATAATACAGAGAGAGGCAACGCAGAGATTGGAGTCTGAAGAAGAGGAGTCAGAAGAGGAAGGTGGCTTTGAGGAGGTGGAAGACCAAACACAGCAGGCGTCCCAGAGGGCTTGTTGTCGCCTTTTGGGGACCCTTGATGTTGTACGTGGCTGGGTGGAGGAAGAGACCTTCAATGACATCCGTGAGGACAAGGACAAGGAACGGGACATGGCTAGCTTGGTATCCAACCTTGGGGTTGTTTGCGGTGCGTTAAAGGGACAGTATAGGCCAAAATAAACTTTCAGGATTCAAATAGAGCATGTAATTTTAAACAATTTTCCAATTTACTTTTATCACCAAATTTCTTTGATCTCTTGGTATTCTTAGTTGAAAGCTTAACCTAGGAGGTTCATATGCTAATTTCTTAGACCTTGAAGCCCACCTCTTTCAGATTGCATTTTATCAGTTTTTCACCACTAGAGGGTGTTAGTTCACGTATTTCATATAGATAACACTGTGCTTGTGCACGAGAAGTTATCTGGGGGCAGGCACTGATTGGCTAGACTGCAAGTCTGTCAAAAGAACTGAAAAAAGGGGCAGTTTGCAGAGGCTTAGATACAAGATAATCACAGAGGTTAAAAGTATATTATTATAAATGTGTTAGTTATGAAAAACTGGGAAATGGGTAATAAAGGGATTATCTATCTTTTAAACAATAAAAATTCTGGTGTAGACTGTCCCTTTAAACGGGGAGTTTGGTCTGTCACTGTGAAGCGGGCGTAACCCTTACAATACCTGATCGATACAACATCATACCTGATGTTTTAAAGCATGTTATTCCAAACAATTTAGCAATGTTAGGGGATTTATGCCCTTTATGGCTTAAAAACAGACTCTGCATCAACTATGTAATTTTCCATGGGAGTTTTGCCATGGATCCCCCTCCAGCATGCCACAGTCCAGGTGTTAGTACCCTTGAAACAACTTTTCCATCACTATTGTGGCCAGAAAGAGTCCCTGTGGGTTTTAAAATTCGCCTGCCTATTGATGTCTATGGCGGTTCGCCTGGTTCGCCCGTTCGCGAACAGTTGCGGATGTTCGTGTCCGCCATTCGCGAACGCAAATTTTTAGGTTCGTGACATCACTATATATAGTATCCACCACCTTGATCTTATACAAGAGCCTGTTTATATCTGTTGCTGATTGGCCACAGAAAATGTCATAAAAACACTCAGGGCTAGATTATGAGTGTAGCATAATATTGCGCTTACGAGAGCATGATATCTGCGCTCCACTCAGTAATAGCAGTCCATGTAAATGTGCACTGGTATTACAAGTGCGGCGCAATGTGAATGCGACCTCCTGTTCACATTGTTCAGAAGCCAAGTTCTCACAAGTGCGGTCTTCCATAAGCTTCAATGGGAACCTTGTTCTGATGCCGATAGATACGGCAAACCACCTAGTGCAGCGCAGGTGGCAAATCTCTCAGTGTTGGGCACCAATAAATAAATATATATGTATATGAATATATACATATATGTTTATATGTGTATATAGTTAATCAAATGAGGTAAACGCAAGAGTCCCAATGATTGAATAAAACTTGACTTTTAATCTCCATTTTAAAATCACAAGGAGGCACACATCATAGAGGAAAGGAGGAACGTGGTGTGTTAGTCACCGCTTACACATTTCAGCTGATAGCCGTAGTCAGGGGTATGACTACGGCTATCAGTTGAAAGACGTAAGCCGTGACTAACACACCACCTTCCTCCTTTCCTCTATGATGTGTGCCTCCTTGTGATTTTAAAATGGAGATTAAAAGTCAAGTTTTATTCAATCATTGGAAATCTTGTGTTTACCTTATTTGATGAACTATTTTAACTTTTAGCAAAGCAATATAGTCCACTTATACCCAGTTCACCTGCACATCATATCCTAATGGTATTGGAGTTCACAATTGTGATGTCATCAACAGTCGCAAGTGGAGCAAGCTGTGATGTAAATCATGTGCAGAGTATTGAGGGAGAATAAGGTTCTGGGAGTGTAGGAGAGCAGAAAAGACACCGTAAGATACACTCCTCATAGGGTTGCAGTGTGATGTCGCCTCTGCACTAAGGGATCCGGACTTGGGTTTCACCATTCACCTGTGAAAGCGATTGAGGCTCCAGACCGGGTTAGAAGACTACGTATACTCCCCTAGGATAAGTTTGTACTATAAAGCTTTGGTCTAAGCACACAATCCTGTTGTTGTCATTTATATGTGTATATACATATATTAACATATATATATATATATATATATATATATATGTATATAAGCATATACATACATATTTATAGGGAAAACACAGTCCCTCACTGACTTCCATGTAAAGGCACTTTTAGTGCCTTTTTTTTTTTCTAACACCCCACATCCCCTAACTTTAACCCTTTATAACTGCTTTGTGCAGTTGTTTAATGAAACATATTTATTTAATGGTACTCTACTGTAATTGTGGGGAATTGGGGCAACTTGTTTCCATTAACCAGAGATTACATCTCTGGTAAATGATTTCTTTCGTTCCACTTGTAATCTGGCATAAAACATTTATATACAGATCTTAATTTATGATACACCAATTAAAAAATCATGTTCATACCCTTTTAATGTGGTTTGCATGCATCCCTGCACAAGTATGTTTTTATGAACTCTTGAAATTCTGAAAACTTTTGGCATATCTAACTTGGAGCACCTATAATATCATATTTATAGATCCTCAGAGCAGAAGGCATGTGATAATGAAGGTCTTACCTGCACAGGGGAGAGTCAGGATAACAGGGGAGCGAATACATTTTAAGATGAAATGTTTTCCTTACAGTTTAACTTGCATTTGCTTCTAGTTTACTATACATTAATGCCAGTTAAATATGTATTTATTCTTAGCAAACTTCACATAATTGAAAGCCCGTGTGGTGTAAAATGCTTAGAGAAAATAAAAAGGGATGTGGGCCTGATATTCAAAACCATGTCGGTATCTTTGGGATTTTTTTAGACCTTGTATTGTTGTAATGTAGGAGTCTCTGTTTCACATAAAGAACACTACATAGCAGCATAAAAATGTCTCAAGTTACATTTTTTGTTTCTAAAAAAAGTGCATCGCCGTTCTGACTAGACTTCATATGATATCTCGCCTGATCGGCACGGTTTTAAATATCAGGCCCTGTGAGAGCTCCAGACACACCAAGGGAACGCTGTTGTGCCTCCCACATTATGAAACTGACAGGCTTATTTCAGATAGAAAAAAAAATACAAAATGGAAAGGAATTTGTGAAAGATACAAAACATGCAGAGCAGAAATATACAGTATAATCCTAATATGCAGGGTACAATTCTAATTTGTTAAAGTTTCACAGAAAATTGTAAAATCATGATCCTAAATAAACTGTATACAAAATCTAAATTTATCAACATACAAAATTAAAAAGTGCAAAGTGTGTTGTCTTTCGTTCACATCCAGAAATGCAGGGGATGCCCCTAAGAGAGATATAGCACAATCTGCCTTTCTAGAATCTTGTGTGGGAAATAACAGTGTTGGATAATAATTTAAATAATCTCAAATGAGATGAGAGCTTTAGAGTATAGAGACCTGCAACACAATTTGAGCTTTTGCTAGTATTGTTATGTGTGTCAGACTAATCTAATTTATTTCTTTGACCATCTAAGTAAATTAATTTAACACTGTCCCATACAACAAACTTTTTTACAAAATGCATTGCCATGGAGTAGATGCTAAGATTGTTAAGTGGGTAGAATGCTGGCTTAAGGATAGAAGGCAGAGGGTTTTAATTAATGGAGTACATTCAAATGAGGGGTCAGTTACTAGTAGTATTCCCCAAGGGTCAGTTATTGGGCCTGTTTTGTTTAACAAGTTCATTAGTGATATTTAAAGTGGACTCCAGGGGATGGCTTGCTTGTTTACTGATGATATAAAAATTTGTAACAGAGTTGATGTTCCAGGAGAAGTGGATCAAATGAGCAGTGATATTAAAAAAACTGGAGGTCTGGGCAAATTAATGGAATCTAAAATGTAATATTACCAATAGCAACATTATGCAAATAGGATCCAAAAAACCCAAAGGCCAATTAAAGTCTTAATGGTACATTACTTACTGTAAATAAAGTGGAACAGAACTTGGGAATTATTATTTCAGATTATTTAAAATTTTGTACACAATGCAGCAGTGCATCCAGTAAGGCTAGTCGAATACTTGGTTGCATTAGGAGAGGTATACAGATCGCTAGTAAGGCCTCATCTGGAATATTGTGTACAGTTCTGGAGACCATATACAGGGAGTGCAGAATTATTAGGCAAGTTGTATTTTTGAGGATTAATTTTATTATTGAACAACAACCATGTTCTCAATGAACCCAAAAAACTCATTAATATCAAAGCTGAATAGTTTTGGAAGTAGTTTTTAGTTTGTTTTTAGTTATAGCTATTTTAGGGGGATATCTGTGTGTGCAGGTGACTATTACTGTGCATAATTATTAGGCAACTTAACAAAAAACAAATATATACCCATTTCAATTATTTATTTTTACCAGTGAAACCAATATAACATCTCAACATTCACAAATATACATTTCTGACATTCAAAAACAAAACAAAAACAAATTAGTGACCAATATAGCCACCTTTCTTTGCAAGGACACTCAAAAGCCTGCTATCCATGGATTCTGTCAGTGTTTTGATCTGTTCACCATCAACATTGCGTGCAGCAGCAACCACAGCCTCCCAGACACTGTTCAGAGAGGTGTACTGTTTTCCCTCCTCACATTTGATGATGGACCACAGGTTCTCAATGGGGTTCAGATCAGGTGAACAAGGAGGCCATGTCATTTGATTTTTTTCTTTTATACCCTTTCTTGCCAGCCATGCTGTGGAGTACTTGGACGCATGTGATGGAGCATTGTCCTGCATGAAAATCATGTTTTTCTTGAAGGATGCAGACTTCTTCCTGTACCACTGCTTGAAGAAGGTGTCTTCCAGAAACTGGCAGTAGGACTGGGAGTTGAGCTTGACTCCATCCTCAACCCGAAAAGGCCCCACAAGCTCATCTTTGATGATACCAGCCCAAACCAGTACTCCACCTCCACCTTGCTGGCGTCTGAGTCAGACTGGAGCTCTCTGCCCTTTACCAATCCAGCCACTGGCCCATCCATCTGGCCCATCAAGACTCACTCTCATTTCATCAGTCCATAAAACCTTAGAAAAATCAGTCTTGAGATATTTCTTGGCCCAGTCTTGACGTTTCAGCTTGTGTGTCTTGTTCAGTGGTGGTCGTCTTTCAGCCTTTCTTACCTTGGCTATGTCTCTGAGTATTGCACACCTTGTGCTTTTGGGCACTCCAGTGATGTTGCAGCTCTGAAATATGGCCAAACTGGTGACAAGTGGCATCTTGGCAGCTGCACGCTTGACTTTTCTCAGTTCATGGGCAGTTATTTTGCGCCTTGGTTTTTCCACACGCTTCTTGCGACCCTGTTGACTATTTTGAATGAAACGCTTGATTGTTCGATGATCACGCTTCAGAAGCTTTGCAATTTTAAGAGTACTGCATCCCTCTGCAAGATATCTCACTATTTTTGACTTTTCTGAGCCTGTCAAGTCCTTCTTTTGACCTATTTTGCCAAAGGAAAGGAAGTTGCCTAATAATTATGCACACCTGATATAGGGTGTTGATGTCATTAGACCACACCCCTTCTCATTACAGAGATGCACATCACCTAATATGCTTAATTGGTAGTAGGCTTTCGAGCCTATACAGCTTGGAGTAAGACAACATGCATAAAGAGGATGATGTGGTCAAAATACTCATTTGCCTAAAAAAAACCGCTTGAAAGAGATTTTTTTTGTCAATGCCATTCCTTGTACTTTATTATTCAGTAATCTATGGGAATATTAGTCAGTAATTTCTTCCAAGGCCTAAAAGTGTTATTGAAATTTTGCTACATATTATTACTTCTAAATATACACACACACTCAGCATGGATAACATTCATAGGCCGCATTAATTATGATGCAGATGCATCATGGTAGACCTTGCAATCCCTTAATTTGCTTTAACACCACTGCTTTTAATCTCTGTAGTTACATCATCCTAAACTGATTCACAGGATGTGCTATTAGAAAGAAAAAAAACTAAAAATCTAAAAAACTAAATCCGTGCAATGTTTTGTATCATATATCCATACACAATATGAGATTTGTATGCCTTTATTTTTATTTGTTAAAAGTAAATTGCTTATTCATCTTGATTTTAAAAGTAAAAATATATGTAGTGCCTATATACACTAGGTATTCTGGTAGTTAAAGGGATAGTAAAAACCAAAATTTTATTGTTGAAAAAAAAAAAGGCTAAATTACGAGTTTTGTGTTATGAGTGAAAAAGAATCGTTATGGCTCTTTTTCACTACCTCTGCTATTACGAGTTTTGCAGGTATAGTTGTACCGCACACTTTTTTGACTGTAACGCAACATAACTACCGCAGCTTTCAAAAAGTTCTTTTTCAATGGGACTTCCATAGCGCCGGTATTACGAGTTTGCCTGTCCGATCGAAAAGTGAGCGGTACAGCAAATGCCAAAATTTAACTGTCATGATTAAGATAAAGCATAACATTTAAAGGAAAAGCTTTTCAGTTCAATTATATTATCAAATGTATGCCTCTCTCTTGGTGTCCTTAATTGAAGCTTATCTGTATAAGGACATACTGATGTAGGCTGTGGAGTGTGCATGTGCCTTGCACACTTAGGTATTGGGGCCGATTTATCATTGTGTGGGTGGACATGATCCGCTGTAGCGGATCATTTCCGCTGCACATTGATAAATGCCAATAGCAAACGCTGTGGGAATTTATCATTGCACAAGCATTTCTCATGGAATGCTTGTGCAATGCCACCCCCTACACATTGGATGTCAATTATCCCAATCGGATATGATCGGATATGATTCCTGTCTGCCACTTAGAGGTGGCAGATGAGTTAAGGAGCTTCTTAACTTCCGTTTCAGAGGAACCGCTGCTTGATAAATCTACACCCTAGTCTCAATTGAGATGGTAAAGTGTAGAAACTTAAAAAAATCTTCACAGACATTAACCCCTTAGTGACCAGACCATTTTTTAAAAAAATTAACGTTAAGGACCAAGGCTATTTTTACATTTCTGCTGTGTTTGTGTTTAGCTGTAATTTTCCTCTTACTCATTTACTGTACCCACACATATTATATACAGTTTTTCTCGCCATTAAATGGACTTTCTAAATATACCATTCTTTTCATCATATCTTATAAATTACTATTTTGTTTTTATAAAATATGATGAAACAATGGAAAAAACAAACTTTTTCTAACTTTGACCCCCAAAATCTGTTACACATCTACAACCACCAAAAACACGAACGCTAAATAGTTTCTAAATTTTGTCCTGAGTTTAGAAATACAAGTTATAGGGCAATAAGTACAAGTAGCACTTTGCTATTTCCAAACCAATTTTTTTTTTTTTCAAAATTAGCTATAGTTTCATTGTAACTACATTGTAACTCTATTGTAACTCTATTGTAACTGTAAATCTGTCAGGAATCCCTAAATAACCCTTTACCTGTATATATTATTTTTAGTAGACAGCCCAAAGTATTGATCTAGGCCCATTTGGGTATATTTCATGCCACCATTTCACTGCCAAATACGCTCAAGTAAAAAAATTGTTTACTTTTTCACAAACTTTAGGTTTTTCACAGAAATGATTTACAAACAGCTTTTGCAATTATGGCACAAATGGTTGTAAATGCTTCTCTGGGATCTCCTTTGTTCAAAAATAGCAGACATTTATGGCTTTGGCATTACTTTTTTGTAATTAGAAGGCCGTTAAATGCCGCTGCGCACCACACTTGTATTATGCCCAGCAGTAAAGGGGTTAATTAGGTAGCTTGTAGGGAGCTTGTAGGGTTAATTTTAGCTTTAGTGTAGTTTAGTAGACAACCCAAAATATTGATCTAGGTCCATTTTGGTATATTTCATGCCACCATTTCACCACCAAATGCAATTAAATAAAAAAAAATGTTCACTTTTTCAAAAACTTTAGGTTCTTACTGAAATTTTTTACAAACAGCTTGTGCAATTATGGCACAAATGGTTGTAAATGCTTCTCTGGGATCCTCTTTGTTCATAAATAGCAGACATATATGGCTTTGGCATTGCTTTTTGGTAATTAAAAGGCAGCTAAATGCCGCTGCGCACCACACTTGTATTGTACCCAGCAGTGAAGGTGTTAATTAGGTAGCTTGTAGGGTTATTTTTAGCTTTAGTGTAGAGATCAGCCTCCCACCTGACACAGCCCACCCCCTGATCCCTCTATGACCCCCCTCAAACAGATCTCTTCCCTCCCCCACCTCACAATTGTCACCGCCATCTTAAGTACTGGCAGAAAGTTTGTCAGTACTAAAATAAAAGGCTTTCATTTTAAATATATATATATATATATATATATATATATATATATATACTGCAGTGTTTGATCCCCCCTCCCTGATCCCCCCAAACAGCTCTCTAACCTTCACCCCCTCTACCTATTTGGCACCAACTTGGGTGCTGGCAGCTGTCTGCCAGTACCCAGTTTGCAAAATTTTATGCTTTTTGCCCATTTTTTTCTGTAGTGTAGCTGCCCCCCCTCAATACCCTTTCACCTCCTAGATCCCTTTCCCAACAAACATTTATTCCCCCCTCCCTCTACCTCTCCCTCCTTCCATCTCCCTCCTGCATAGGTAAAGTGGTGTAGCGGGAGCACGCACACGCCCCCTCGCGCACTCCCGACATCTGCCACAATAAGGACAAGAAACAGGAAGTGCTCCAGCCGCCCACCTGCCTCCCTCGAATCCCTAAACATTCACCCACCGACCATTGAATGGCACGATCGCTGGTTGATGCAGAGAGGGCCATAGAAAGGCCATCTCTGCATCTATGTGTTTAAAAAAGGATATTGCACAATGCCTCAATATTGAGTCATTGCTGCAATACCCTAAAAGTGTCTTGAAGCGATCAGGATCGGTTCCACCACTTAAAAACCCCAGAGGACGTGCCAGGCTCGTCCTTGGTCATTAATGACTGTTTTTTTGTAGGACGTACCTGGCACGTCCTTGGTTGTTAATGGGTTAATGGTGAAAAATGTTTTATTACCAGTTTCCAAATTTTACCACCTCAATGGAAACTAGGCCTTATATGGTAGCAGTGCTTACAACAATGTTGTGCAAACAGTGCTCAAGTCACGTGCATGCTCCACAGCATACTTCAGTATGGAGTGAATTAGCATAGAAAACAAAGAAAAAGCGTTAAATTTGATCACAGAATAAATTGTATAATTCATTTGTTTGTCATATAGATAACACTGTGCTTACTCCTGTTAAGAATGAGTCAGCACTAAATGCTTACAATGCAAGTTTGTAAATAGCACTAAAATAAGGGGGCAGTTTTCAGAGGCTAAGATACAAGGTAATCACAGAGGTAAAAAGTATATTAATATAACCGTGTTGGTTAGGTTATGCAAAACTGGGGAATTGGTAATAATGGAATTAGCTATCTTTGAAAGCAATCGGCTAGATTATGAGTTTTGCGGTAAGAGCTACTCGGTAATAACTTGCAAGCTATTGCACTGCTAACTTCCCTACAGCGTTGGTATTACAGGTTTATAAAAACCCGGCGTTATTAGGCAAAAAGTGAGCGCTGAGCAAAATTGAGCTCCATACCGCACACCAATACCAGCGCTGCTGAAAGCCGCAGTGAGCTGGTTTTACGTGCTTGTGCACAATTTCCCCATAGACATCAATGGGGAGAGACTGCTGAAAAAAAGTCTAACAACTGCAAAAAAGCAGCGAAAAGCTCTGTAACGCAGCCCCATAGATTCCTATGGGAAAACAACATTTTTGTTTACACCTAACATCCTAACATGAACCCTGAGTCTAAACACCCCTAATCTTACACTTACTAACACCTAATATGCCGCCCCCGACATTGCCGACACCTACATTATACTTATTAACCCCTAATCTGCCGCTCAGGACATCGCCGTCACTATAATAAACATATTAACCCCTAAACCGCCGCACTCCTGTATCACAAACACTAGTTAAATATAATTAAAATAAATCTAAATAAAACTTACTATCATTACCTAAATAATTCCATTTAAAAACTAAATACCTATAAAATAAACCCTAAACTAGCTACAATATAACTAATAGTTACAATGTAGCTAGCTTAGGGTTTATTTTTATTTTACAGGCAAGTTTGTATTTATTTTACTTAGGTAGAATAGTTACTAAATAGTTATTAACTATTTACTAACTACCTAGCTAAAATTAATACAAATTTACCTGTAAAATAAAACCTAACCTGCCTTACACTAACACCTAACCTTACACTACAATTAAATAAATTACATAAATTAAATACAATAACCTAAATTACAATAAAAAAACACTAAATTACACAAAATAAAAAAAGAAATTATCAGATATTTAAACTAATTACACCTAATCTAATAGCCCTATCAAAATAAAAAAAGCCTGCCTAACTAAACTACAGGGCATTGCCCCAAAGAAATCAGCTCTTTTACCAGTAAAAAAAAATACAAACAACCCCCCAACAGTAAAACCCACCACCCACACAAACAACCCCCCAAATAAAATCATAACTAAAAAAACTAAGCTCCCCATTGCCCTGAAAAGGGCATTTGGATGGGCATTGCCCTTAAAAGGGCATTTAGCTCTTTTTCAAGTGCCCAAACCCTAATCTAAAAATAAAACACACCCAATAAACCCTTAAAAAAAGTTTTGAAGACCGGACATCAATCCTCAACAAAGCCGGGAGAAGTCTTCATCCAAGCGGCAAGAAGTCCTCAACAAAGCTGGGAGAAGTCTTCATCCAAGCCGGCAGAAGCGGTCCTCCAGACGGGCAGAAGTCTTCATCCAGACAGCATTTCTATCTTCATCCATCCGGCACGGAGTGGCTCCATCTTTAAGACATCCGGCACAGAGCATCCTCTTCTTATGACGACTCTTCCAGAATGAAGGTTCCTTTAAGTAACGTCATCCAAGATGGCGTCCCTTGAAATCCGATTAGTTGATAGAATTCTATTAGCCAATAGGAATTAAAGGTGAAAAAATCCTATTGGCTGATGCAATCAGCCAATACGATTGAGCTTCAATCCTATTGACTGATCCAATCAGCCAATAGGATTGAGCTTGCATTCTATTGGCTGTTCTAATCAGCTTAGGGTTTATTTTATAGGTAAGTATTTAGTTTTAAATAGGAATTATTTAGGTAATAATAGTAAGTTTTATTTAGATTTATTTTAATTATATTGAAGTTAGGGGGTGTTAGGGTTAGGGTTAGACTTAGGTTTAGGGGTTAATAACTTTAGTATAGTAGCAGCGATGTTGGGGGAGGCAGATTAGGGGTTAATAACTGTAATGTAGGTTGCGGCGATGCTAGGGACAGCAGATTAAGGGTTAATAATGTTTAACTAGTGTTTGCGAGGCGGGAGTGCGGCGGTTTAGGGGTTAATATGTTTATTATAGTGGCAGCGATGTCCGGAGCGGCAGATTAGGGGTTAATCATTTTATTATAGTGTTTGCGATGTGGGAGGGCCTCGGTTTAGGGGTTAATAGGTAGTTTATGGGTGTTAGTGTACTTTTTAGCACTTTAGTTATGAGTTTTATGCTACAGCTTTGTAGCGCAAAACCCATAACTATTGACATTCAGTTTACGGTATGGATCTTGATGGTATAGGCTGTACCGCTCACTTTTTGGCCTCCCAGGCAGACTCATAATACCGGTGCTATGGAAGTCCCATTGAAAAAAGACTTTTTGAAAGCTGTGGTAATTACGTTGCGTTACGGCCAAAAAAGTGTGCGGTGCAGCTAAACCTGCAAGACTCGTAATACCAGCGGTAGTGAAAAAGAGCCTTAACGCTGCTTTTTCACCCATACCACAAAACTCGTAATGTAGCCGAATATTAATTCTGGAGTAGACTGTCCCCTTTAACTTGCTGCAGATTTTAGCAGAATCCATAAAATAATTCATTTTCTGAGCACCTATTCTAGATTAATCCTTTCAATACCCAGAATGTGTATTTTGCCTATATATCTATATACACACATACGCATATAAATAAATGTATGGAAGGGATCTGCACGCTCATAAACCATTAAACAGTCAGCAACCAGGGTGCTGGCAAAACAAAATAATAGAGAAAAAAAACACAAAAAAGTTGCAAGGAAATTTTTTTTTTTCAATCCAGGGAGTGCGGTCGGTGTATATATATATATATATATATATATATATATATATATATATATATATATATATATATATATATATATATATATAAATATATAATATGCTTATTCACTGAACACATTTCTTATTAATAAAACTTCAAGGTCTCAAATCTAATTTTGATAAAAAATACCTTACATTGTTCTGTTTCTCATTTTTTTTCTTTATTTTATTATAAATATTTTTTTCTTTACCTAGTTAAGCCATGTAAAAGTGACACATATACTGAAAATGTAAAGCAATTGAAAAATATCACATCATACTTTTTTTTTTACAGGTTTAACCGAGCAGAGTGCAGATTCAATCGTGGCATAAATGACAGTTGGTTAATGGTTTTTTTGAGAACACTTAAGAAAGTAAAGGGTTGATTGGCAGAAATGAAATCAACATCTACATTTCAAATTCAGTAGAGGTTTTATTTGCCTGTTAAATGCCTATTGCTTTAGAAATACAATAAAATGACTATATAATTCAAGCACATTGAAGTACTAATGGATAGGACTCAGAATATTATCAGCATTGCAGTAGGAATTAGGATTTACACTTTTATGTGAGTTTATAAGGTCAGTGGTATTAACATGTTATAGAATAGCAGTGCATAAATACATAAAGTTCTTTAGTTTTAATGAACACGTTTATGCTTACCTACCAATAAGTACATTTTTGAAAGAATGTGTAAATGGCCACTGACCATTTTGGACTATATTATGATATATACTAGTCCTAAAGCCCGTTCACACGGGCCATTTTCTGCAGTACATAGGTCCCACCCCTTGCTCTTTCTCCCTCCCCCTCTCTTTTGATCTCTCTCTCCCCCTCTCTTTTGCTCTCTCTCCCCCTCTCTTTTGCTCTCTCTTGCTCCACCTCTCTTTTCCTCTCTCTCCCCCTCTCTTTTGCTCTCTCTCCCCTCTCTTTTGCTCTCTCTCCCCTCTCTTTTGCTCTTTCCCCTCTCTTTTGCTCCCTCTCCCCCTCTTTTTTGTGCTCTCTCCCCCTCTCTTTTGCGCTCTCTCTCTCTCCTCTCTTTTGCACTCTCTCTCTCCCCCTCTCTTTTGTGTTCTCTCTCTCCCCCTCTCTTTTGTGCTCTCTCTCCCTCTCTTTTGCACTCTCTCTCTGCCTCTCTTTTACACTCTCTCTCTCCCCCCTCTCTCTTGTGCTCTCTCCCCCTCTCTTTTGCACTCTCTTGCTCCACATCTCTTTTGTGCTTTCTTGCTCCACTTCTCTTTTGCTCTCTCCCCCCTCTATTTTGCTCTCTCTCTCCCCTCTCTTTTGCTCTCCCCCTCTCTTTTGCTCTCTCTCCCCCTCTCTTTTGCACTCTCCCCCCTCTCTTTTGCTCTCTCTCCCCCCCTCTCTTTTGCTCTCTCCCCCTTCTCTTTTGCGCTCTCTCTCTCTCCCCCTCTCTTTTGCGCTCTCTGTCTCCCCCTCGCTTTTGTGCTCTCTCTCTTCCCTCTCTCTTTTGCACTCTCCCCCCTCTCTTTTTCTCTCTCTCCCCCCCTCTCTTTTGCACTCTCTCTCTCCCCCTCTCTCTTTTGCGCTCTCTCCCCCTCTCTTTTGCGCTCTCTCTCCCCCTGTCTTCTGCGCCCTCTCTCTACTCCCACTCTTTTGCACTCTCTCTTTCCCCCTCTCTTTTGCACTTTCTCTCTCCCCCTCTCTTTTGCGCTCTCTCTCCCCCCTCTTTTTTGCTCTGTCTCTCTCCCCTCTCTTTTGCTCTCTCTCTCCATCCTGCTCTTTTGCTCTCTCTCCCCCCCTCTTTTGCTCTCTCTCCCCCTCTCTATTGCTCTCTCCCCCCCCTCTCCCCCTCTCTCCCCCTCTCTTCTTTTGCTCTCTTTCTTCCCCCCTCTTATTTTCTCTCTCCCCCTCTCTTTTGCTTTCTCTCTCCCTCTCTATCTTCCCTCTATTTTACTCTTTCCCCTCTCTTTTGCTCTTTCCCCTCTATTTTGCTCTCTCCCCCCTATTTTTTGCTCTTTCCCCTCTCTTTTGCTCTCTCTTACCCTCTCTTTAGCTCTTTCCCATCACTTTTGCTCTCTTCCCCTCTCTTTCTATCTCCTTCCCCTCTCTCCCTCATGCACGCGTGACTGCACCCTGCCTGCCACGCCCCGCTCACACCAGGCCCCGCCCGCTCACACCCCGGCCATGCCCGCTCATGTCCGACCACGCCCACTTCCGCCCACCATCACCGTGCCGCAGATCAGGTAGACTCTAAGGCCAGGTGTGTTTGTCCTCGTACTGTCTCTACTGCGCATGACAGCTTCGGACAAACACACTTGGCCTATTATTTTATAGGATTTTTTTTAATATGTACTTTTTTGCATTTCTTACTCAGACATACCCTTTGCAGATTGCAGAGTGTCGCTATTTAGCGGTTTCGCTCGTGAGTGAGCACCGCCAGAAGTAAAGATATTGGTCTCCATTTATGAAGCAGCGGATGCTGCTTTGGAGGCCCATCGTTTCAGGCTCACCTGAAACTTAAGTTAAGAAGCAGCAAACGTAGGACCTTTTAGGTGGCGGATTGAAATCATCGTTGTACGATCGGGATAATTGACAGCCCCTGATAGCAGTCGATTGGCTGCCAGTGAGCAGGGGGGGGGGGGCATTGCACAAGAATTTAACCAGAAATGCTTGTGCAACGTTAAATGTGGACAGCATATGCTATCTGCATTTAGCGATGTCGAGCATACATGATTTGCTGCTTGACAGTAAATCTACCCCATTGTGTCTGAGAGTTGGCGCTCGTGTTACAAGTTGAAAGTAAAACATTTGCAAGTGAGCAAAACCTGACGTGCGCTTTTTCTCTCCATAGACTTTAATGGAGAGCGCAAAAGAAAAAACTAAATACTTATCGTTCACGCACTAACCCGACAGACGTTAATAATATTTCACATTCCAATTAAAAATCTAACCAGAAAAGGATTCAAAATGTGTCTGTGGGTGTGTGTATATACACACACATACACATATACATTATAGCCCTTTCCAAACACCTTGTCATATACAATATACCTTTTAATCCATAAAAAATATGAATATTTATATGAATATTTTTGTATCAGAAACTGAGTGTAACACTTTATTTTAATGTATTTTTGATGTGTTTGGTGCACATTTTTTTAACCCTTACACGTTATGCAAGGTATTCACTCACACTGACCTAATGAGCACAAATTTTGTTGCACTCAAGCACACCCATTTACTTTCAGCTTGTAATATGTGTGAAAGTTAGCGTTGGTGCAATATTGCTTATCGTGACCCATGCTAAATTTAGCACATCACTTGTAATCTAGCCCTTTAATTAAAGTTGGGTAATCTGTCAGGATAGTCAAAAACAATTTAGTAGTGCCAAACACCTGCTAAAGACCTGAAGCAGGAAACCACTGCACAATAAACTTCATCATAGTAATTTGCTGTTAAAAATCCATATCTATTCTATTTTCATCTTGAATTCCTACTATTCTGCCCTTAATTACTTCTCTACTCTTATCTCCACTCTTTCTTCAAACTCAAAACGTCTGTTCTCCACTTTCAACACTTTTCCGCCCACCCCACCTCCCAATGTAACTTCTCTGTCATCTCAAGATTTTGCCAGCCACTTTAATACCAAAATAGATTCCGACACAAACTAAATCAGCTCTCAACATACTTCCAGTCTCTAACCCCCTCAAAAGCTTGCGATCAACAAAAACCCACATAGCCATATATTTAGCTCTTTCCCCTCTGTTACTGATGAAGAAGTTTCTTCACTTATACTATGCTCTCACCTCACTACCTGTCCCCTCGAACCCATCCCCTCACAGCTACTCCCCTCCCTCTCTTCTACCCTAACTCTATACTCACATACATTGTCAACCTCTCCCTCAGCACTGGTATATTTCCCTCATCTCTAAAACATGAACTGGTCACACCTATCCTCAAAAAACCTTCTCTCGATTCAACCTCTCCATCCAACTACTGCCCTATTTCCCTACTCCCTT